>NC_135497.1:178963244-179040744 GCF_052857255.1 Amblyomma americanum
CGAAGTAACGTTGATAGAAGCGGCACACTAATTAGCGAAATAAGTATTGCAGGGAAATTCCTGAGAGTAACCTCTCATGAAAATGACCTCACACAAAAGTTTACTATATGGCCCATAGCAAATGCATCTCGTACACTGTAATACGCTGTGGCTTCAAAAGAAATTGATGCGTAATGTAAGTGTCTTATACGGGCATGTTGTGGGACATAATGTGCGAGAAGTGAAAAGAACCAGAAACCGATTTTTTTTCTTCATCAGAACGGATTTGCTAAAATAAGTAAGGTAGAATGAAAAAAATGTGAACCAAACATATAGGAAAGCTGTTGTATTTAGAGATATCGGTAGAGAGAGAGAGAGAGCGCTTTATTTGGCAACTTCGTTTTAGTAGTCGCCGAGGATGGAATGAGCTTGCAAGTTCCACCAGGACCAGTTGATCCTCAAACTGGTTCGAGGCCAACCAGGCACTTCAGGAAGGTGGGGATGGGCAAGGAAATGGGGGGGGGGGGGGGGGGGGGGATTGTATGGCGACTGGCATGTGTAGAGGCAATGCTCTGGGTGTGCGTATAAGGTCCATGGCAGTTAGGGATGGCTGGGGTAGATCGGAGACGATGTTGGTAGGACCGGGCGAGGGTGTATAATATGTTTAGCTGCATTTTGCGTAGTATGCGGAGTGAAAGTGGTGAGCTTTGCGCAGAGGTAATGTCGCATCCAACGAAGATATCGATAGCGTTCCCCTTGTTAGCGAAATCATAGCGACAATATGTTGTGCGCTGGATATCATTAAATTATTATTTTTTGCAGCTTTACATGTGTTATGCACTATGGGGATGTTATTTGGAGAAACCAGATTCTATGAAGCATTTCGCATATTTTTCCTATCTAGCTCCGAAACACGGCTGATAATAAAGTAATGAGGAAATGTTCCAATCGGCCACTTAACTACCTACAGCTGGTTAATTACTCTTTCACCCAATGATTTAAGGTCCAAATCTCATTTGCTGTCGCGGTCGCAGCAGGCTAAATCAATTTCGAGAAATTCTAAAGGCTGAGCTGCTCTCGACATATATGCCTACAATTTCTCGCATTTTCCACTGCGGATTCCAGAACACGACGCACAAGTCCGGAAGGCCGGAAGCCATGCTCGCATAGCTCTCAGCAAAGCAAAGCTTTCGTGAGGATAAATTGTCACCACGTCGCCGACGTGACGCACTCTGTACCCCGCAGTGCTGGGGCATGTGACTCGTGCTTGTAGTTATCTCTCGCCGGCGCATCCGCCTCACGGAATGAGGTGCGGGCACCGCGGTGATGTCGGCGTTCGTCGGCCTGAAGAGGCCGAAAGTCGTTTGCGGGCCCTGAGTGGAGCAAGGGATTCAAGCAGTGATTTGCTATCTCGGGCCACCGTGAGTTATTGCGCAATTCCCCGTGTCAGGGTGGCATGTGCACTGACATCGCGCAGCACACGGCCGTTTTTGCATTTCGCCGCCATGAAAATGCGGCCGCCGTGGCCGCAGCTCCGTCCCGCGTCTTTGGGCGCACAGCCGAACGCCGCTGCCGCTAAGGAAATCATTACTTTTACATTCATACGAGGGGCAAATTTGCCAATTGCAAAAAAAGGCAAGCAGTAAATAACTTCCATAAAGAAGTCAAAACGATTCGTCAAATCTGTTTCCTTGTGACACTGCTTTCCCTTGCTGCGAGAGTGCACTGGAAGCTCCATTATGTCGCAACTGCACGCTAAAAACGACTACGCCTGTATGGGAGTGTAGAGGGAGTAAACTGTCATTTAGCTCGCTTCCTTTATTTGGGCGGGGGGGGGGGGGGGGGGGCAAGATGTCCTGCCAAAGTTCTGGAGTAGATTTCTGTCACTTGAAATGCAGAATACTTAAGGCTGGCAAAGAAAATTAATTCCCTCTTCAAAACATGTGGAGTTCATTCTAGGACTTACGAAGATTTAGCAGGGGCTTAAACCGCTTCTATTTAACGACCTCAAGACCTACGGCACAGCGTTTAAAGGCCTCCTCCCATTGCTAACTAAATCAAGTTACTATGCAAATTTGCTGAGAGAGTATGCCTCCGTTACCAACCTGTAAGCATTCCGCATCGTTAGTGATCACAATCCACCACGGGACTTGGGCAGCATATATCCTGCCCCTAAAAGGGAGCGCTCTAGAGGACAGCTAACTCTGTTGATAGTCCCATATAGGCTAATTCGTGTTCAGAGTGTAGCTAACCAGTTTTCCACGCGCATCGTTTCAAGCCAACTGCTGTGCGTATGCCGTATTTTCGTCTCTACAAGTAAAGAAAAAATGGAAAAATTTTAAGCAAGCTTTAGCCAGTATGTTGAGGCAATTAATGTTTCAGTCGCTCATTTGTCCGAGCACAGTAACCAGCACGTGACAAGACGCCGACGTACATCAAGCATTCACACAACGCGTTTTCTTCTTGGAAGTGTACACAAGGAAACTTACCCTAGGGGATGAAAATTTGCTGCCATACATGCCTCTGGGGCAAGCGCAAAAAGTCACGACAGAAGCATTCAGAGAGCCGCATCTCCGCAATGGTAGCGAAGTCTCTATTCTGATAGTGATAGCTCGTAAATACATGTCTTCTCTTTGCTTAACACACCGGGACAAAAACGGTAGCTGCGCCGATCACTCATGCATCTATATGTTTGTTTTTTTATCGCTGCACCGGTGCTCTGGCGTGGTCTTGGAGTAGCAGGGGCGCGCCCTCTCCTCGGCTCGGCAGTTTTATTGCCCTCTTGAGGCAATACGCGAGAATCCTGCTGCGTGTTTGCGTCACCAGCCGCCACCGCTCGCAAATGAGCACCTATGCATCTGTGATACTCCCGAATAACCGATGAGTGTAGCGGGGTGTATTGCGACACTCGGTCGTCAGCAAAGCAGGCTATAGCAAACACCAATTCGGGCGCACCAGATTGTCTTGCGCTCTGGGTGTTTCCACAGTACGCGGGGCTCACGAAAGGAGCGGCTGCGAAGTACGCACAAGCGCTGCAGTATTGCGTCGCCAGCTTTCTTCACCGTTGCACTCTGTGGCGCCGTTTCGAGGAATACCGGGATGCGACGGTTGCGATGACGTGCAGTGGCGACAACAGCAAAGAAAAATAAGAGGTGATTAGTATACTGGAGAAATTAACGCTTATACTTCTGAAGTTGTGTCGAGGAAAAGCGCTGATGGGCGGCGGGCAGGTTGTAACGTAACTCACTTAACCGAACTATGACTAAACTGTGCAACCTGAAAGCAAACGGAAGATATCGTTCGCATGTGAAAAATCGTTACGCCTTTTTTTTTCATATATTTCGCCCGCCCTTGTGCCGCTGGCGTACTTCTCAAGCCGTTTATTCTTGGAGACATTCCAGTAGCATTCTGCAATTATACTACACTCCCTCCCGCAGCCTTGCTTCATTGCAAGCATAAATGAAGAAACTGTCATCTTAATATAGTGTTGCAGTTAATTTTCTTTCTGCAACTGTTATGCTTTTATGCAAGGAATATTAAGACATTTTTTTCATGCAATTAGATTTCGCAAGGAGCGGCCGCCAACTACCGCCGTTCTATATGTATCCCTTTCATCGCATCCTCGCAAGTCGATGTCCCTGGCAGCCGTGTATTTGTTACTGAAGCAATGTAAACTGAGAAGTGAGAATCAAAACGACAACAGTTTATACCATTGATGACATGGAATATGTGGTTGAGGTTTGGGGGGGGGGGGGGGGGGGGAATAAAGAGGGCACTCGGCCACTAGCTCACGTCACTCTGTTCCTTCGAGCGGTGCCAGTTGCGAGCTTTGCCGAGCGCCGGGAGCTTTGTGTCGAGTGGTCTGTAGCGCTCTGTAGCACTGAATGGTGAAACCTCGTGGTCTCGAGTAGTGGCTAATGAGAGACCTTTCACATCTTCCTCATAACAGTTGACTGCAAACTGTCATGTCATTTACTAGTCTGCGCTATTTGGTGTGGTTGATTATAAACCACACAGCAAATGAGAGCTAAGAACATTTTATTTTTGGAGCATAGTTCTGAACCGCTTTTATGACATTGTGATGACCAGGTTGGCGGAGTTTTTATCTGTCTTTACTGAAAAATGCACCCTTGAATTTCATACGAAGGATGTACCTATCTAGCGAGCGGAATTACGTGCCTCACATACTAGGCACGATCCTGAAGAAAGTAGACTAGAAAAATAGTACATAATTTAACAGAATACTCTAAGGTGTAATCTCTAAAAAAAATGCTCACTTCATGTCAGGTACAAAGCTTTAGTGCTTAACCGAAACTGACTTAAGGAGTCTTTATGGGCGTTACACAACGCTGCCAACGCCTGTAAAGTTTAAAATAGGTATGGAACTGTCTTCCTGGATTCCTGAAGTTTCAGGACGCTGTGAATTCAAGAGGATGGCTGCACGTTCAGGCGCCGGTTTCAGCTAAGCGTGCTAATAAATTGTTTACACAGTTTACGTTTGATGAAGACTGGGCGTGTTGTCGGGAGCAAAAGTAGTGCATGCCATATATGCTATAGCTTCGGCTAGATTGCATCGCGGCGGCACTTTCCACCAGACAGCATGCTGGTGCGACAATCGATGCGGGTGTTTTTCTTTTTTTTATATTCGGATACAACTCAAGAACAAAGCGGCAAACAACCATCAAAGAACGATCCTTTAACACGTTTGTACCAATGACCCTTCATGTCGTAAATAATGTATATAGCTCTTTCCTGCATATAAACGCGTGTGATAAGTACCATGATGAAAGAAAAAAACCTTCGTTCCTCGTCACGTGTAATTTAGTCACGTGTAATTTGGAATCTGGTTACTCCCGCGAATATGGTTAAGGTTAACAGGTGTTTGCCGACTGCAACGAGGGGCAGGTTGTGATGACGTCATACGCTCACGTGACCTAGGTGGCAGGTGGGCCACCTGCTTTTCTGCTCATAACACCGCCGACGATGACACCGAATTTTCCGCAGAACGGAGGCCGTGACTGATATGCATGAATAGAATGACTGTAAAAAACATTATGTCATTTATCTACTATGCTTCATTCATGTCAAGGAAACACACACAACACACAGAATGCACTTGATATACCACTTTAATCGCAAAGCAGTATCATGAATAACAAAGCATAACCAAGATAAACAATGCAAAACAATGGCCAAACAGTACTAGAGCACCTAATTCGCATTTGGTTGAACTACGCGAATCGACTATCTTTTTTTTTTTGCATGACGTCACCGCGCTATTTTTTTAAAGTTACTGCATGCGCCCCCTGGTGGCAGCCAAGTAGACTAGAACTGCTCGTCCTGAATGCTTCCTGTTAATGAGAAATGGACGAATTCGCCTTAATTAATTGTCAGCTTGTGAAGGTCAGTGGCGCAATTCTTGCTGCACATAGGCAAGCCGGTGAACAATCCGCACATACGCAGCAGCGTAATGGGTGCACAGTTTTCGCGGAATCCGAAAGAGCGGCAGTCAAGCGCCGAGGCACCTGCGTGCCCGACACCATGCAGAGCGTTAGGTCGAGAAAAACGTACGTTAGTTAGAATTATGTGCTTGTTTGCTCAGCCATTGTCTCGCACTGAGACAGGGTCCGCGTTTTCTAATGGGAAGCCTGAACACGTTCATACTTACACGAACGCACGCCTCCCCGTCCTGCACGATGGGTCTCCGTAGTGCGCGCTGCCCAGCGAGCGACACAGCTGCCGCCTGTCAAGTAGCGAAAAACGAGCGCAAACAGCGACCGTGCGGCTTCTCCCTTCGTCACTGGCCGCTTCCCTGCAGCGGAGAGATGGAAAGTGCGGCATTCTCTAGGCCCTACTTGTATGAGCCGGTATCGATCGAAGATGTCCTCTTTATACAACAGCGACCCAACGTTGGAGCGGGTTAGCGAGCTCTCTCGTGCTATCTGGTTACGCAGCGTTGCGCTGAATAAGGGAAGCAGAGTGCATGGCTGCGTCTCGAGTCGGAGCAGGAAAATAAATGCACATTGGAGGGTGGGGACGCGCCAAAACAAAATACAAAATACGTAGCGGTGGTTCTGCGGCCGGGGATCTATGAAAGCCGGGATATTTCAGGAGTTAAATCTGTCGCAGGAATCTTGAAATAGTCTTACATCGGCTTTTTCATTTTGTTTTATTATACATACTGCAGACCCAAGCAGGAGGGGAAATATGAGAATAACTCAAGCATCGGCACAGTTAGAATAAATTTTACCAGAACGCAAATAAACAATGCAGTAACAGTCATAGCACTGCACTCAATAAACAATCAAATCTAGATAAACAAGAACAGGAGTTCTAACTGATCAATAAAAATTAAGAGCATCAAAAACACTTGAAGGTAAAAAGTTTCACTCTGGCGCTGTGTGGGGGAAATAACTGCTTTTAAATGCATTAGCGTGATCAAATATAGGCGTTAGAGAGCACTTATGTAAGTGTCTTGTAGTCCTTGAAGTGAGGGGTTTCGCAAGTTTTGGGAGAATTATTTTCAATTTTCCAGTTATAAAGTCATGTAAGAGAGTCGACTAATTTTTGGCCCTTTCTGATGTAGGGATATGTTAAGTTTCATTAGGGATATCAGAGAATTCTGCTGCCTGTATTTTAAGACTGTAAATCTGACAGCCATTCTTTGAATATTTTCTAGCTGGTAAATATCTTTCTTATTGTAGGAACCCCACACCACTGCCGCAGATTGAAGCCCTGAATGGATACATCCATTTTTGTGCCGCAAGCTATAGTGCTCATTGAAGTGTTTTTTTTAGTCTTATTTTAAGGAAGCAAAGCTTTCGAAAGGGCAGAATTTGAAATATCAGATATGTGGTCGGACCAAGTGAGCTTGTTTGTAAAGGTCACACCTAAATACTTGTAGTTGCTAACTTCTGAAACCGCGGTGTTTCACCCAGTCAACAGGCATAGATGCCGAGGAATTTCTTTGTAGTCACACGAAGAAGCACATTTGTTTCATTTTTAACGGACTATGTCCCAGCAGGCACACCAGTCGCTAATACCAGCAATAGATTTATCTAATGCGATATGGCCTTTTTCCGATATTATCTCTTTATAAACAACACAACCATCCTCGAACAATTTTATGGTCACATCATCAGGCCCTGCATCAACTAAATCATTCGCATAATTAAGAAACAATAATGGCCCAAACACGCCACCCTGCGGGGCACCCCGAATGTAACTGAAAGTACACTTGATATATAACCTAATTTTTCATTTCTACAAACTGTTTCTCTTTCGCAAATTATCACTTTTCCATCGAACAATTTGTGAAGGAAAGTCCAAGCACTGTAGCTTACAAATAAGTTTGGCCGGAGGCACTTTACCGAAAGCCTCAGAAAAATACAGGAATAACATATCAATCTGACCAGACTTATCAGGTACCCCAGCAATTTCACTTATCGCCAAGACAAGCTGTGTGGTTGTTAATATCCCTTTACGAAAGTCGTGTGGCAGAGAGACAACAAATTTGTGTCAGTTAAAAATTTTGTTATATACTTTGCCACAACATGATCCATCAGTTTGCAACAAGCACGAGTAATTCAAACCGCGTGCTAGTTGGCATATTCTAGTCGATCGCCCTTTTTTTTCTTTTTTTTGCACCGACACTATCCATGCCATCGGCCGGTCATCCGGTGTAACTCCGGAAGGTTGTGGCTTTTTAAACAACTGAGTTGAAAAGGATGCAATTTGTTCAGGATAACGTCTCACAAAGGTATTTGGAATACCGTCTGGTCCAAAAGACTTTAGAAACATATCTGGTTTGGTTTTAGGGACATATCTACAACACCCTGACGAGTTTTCTGCGAGCGCTTCTTGTAAAACTTACTAAAACGCCGAGATTTATACGCCATTTAAAAAGCTATGACACATGTGGGACAAGTTTCACTCAAGAGCTCTGGATTCGTCTCAACCACAAACGGCGTGTTTTCTAAACTATATAGCGTTATTCTAAACGTCTTTTTTCCCGCTTTGAAATGCCGGAGGCGAGGGAGGCAGTGGTTGCTCGAGCGAGAGCTGGCAGCAGCAGCAACTGCGGCTGCAACTGCAGTTGCCGCTCCAGTTGCCACCGACTAGTTCATATCGATACATTTTCATTTTGCAAAACTTACTTCCGGAAATAAACGTTTTATTTGCTTAACTGAAGCTTTATTCAGAGATTTGAAAAGTACACAGATACAACCACCTTCGTGAAACAAGCGCGAACGCGGGTCTCTCGTGATAATCAACAGCCACGTAACTGACACTGTTAACGCAGCTTATCCGGCTGCAGGTTTAGTTCATCCTGATCAGTTAATTGAAAATGTATGAACAGTCGCAATAAACTGAAGCCGTCTTGTGACTATCGGCGAGACGGCTGCCCTTTTTAGCTGCGCAAAATGTAATAGCAGGTTTCTTATCTAAAACTGCGGCCCAAGTTGCATGATACGCTCGGTATATAGCATTGCATTGAACCTAACTTCCTTTAACTCGGATCACAATTCAGTTTGGAATCTACAAAGCACAGTACTACGGTCGTAACTGCGCACTTTTCGGTTATTCCTGGCCACCCGCAGAGATCGAAGTTCTTTTAGTGCGATGCTCCCTCCTTCAGCATTTCTTTTGTTTTTCTTTAGATCAACTCCACTTTGAACAAGCGCCAAGAGGACGATAATGATCCCAAGGAGAAAAGCTGCGGAGGTTAGTGGCGCCCCGTCATGCTATATGCAGCCGCTGGGCGGCATATAGCTTTGGCGCCTATGAGCATTTTATACTTGCCCCTGCCGAGAAGTGCCTTCGCGCACAGGTGCGCCATCCGACTTACATCGAGACGGAGCAACACCTATACTTCTCGTCATTACCCACACCGTCGTATGCGCTGGCCCTTTGATCTCTGCTCATCAATCACGGCAGCCGAGGTCGACAACTGTGGAGACTTTCGTGTCATTTTTGTTCACATCTTTTCTTTTCTGAGCTCACTGTCGCGACCTTATATTTGTGTTACTTTCAGTCTTCTCGATGTTAAAGCGTTGCAAAATGAAACCAGACGCTTTTAGGGAGTAGTAGCGCTGTCGACATTAAAAACCAAAGGCTTACAGAATGGGAAATTATAAATGAAAAATGTATACGTACAGATATACGAAGGAAGCCTACAGTCATGGAAACATCCCCATATGCTCCTTGGTTTAAATGACTGTTGGCTTCCTTCGTATGTATGCCATAACGAGCCCCTCATTTCCTTTCACTTGTCTGCTCACACGTACAGAGAGAAAGACAAAATAAGGCGATAAGAAAAAAAAAAGAGAGAGCGACGAGAAAGAATGACTTGCGTACCTGTCTGCGGTGTTCCTATCTAGAGAATGTGCATCCGCACACGAGGTGTGCACGGCTACGCGGCGAGGTATCAGATTAAGAGTTACAGCTAGGAATACAACACAGCGCAACTTTTAGTCAAGGAAGAAGAAAGAAGACAGGACACCATCACGTTGACGAACAGGTCTAACAAGTTGAAGTCAGCGTGGAGTGTGCCGTCTTTTCTTCGTCCTTGTCAAAAAAGTTGCGCTGTGCTGTATTACTAGCTGTCATGAATGACCGACAAAAAGAAAAAAAAGACACGACCAACTAGGCCGTTGCGCCATGCTCGTAAGTTTCAAATTAAGGGTGTAAGCGTTCTTTTCATACTCCGTGCCTTGTACCTTCGCGG
This sequence comes from Amblyomma americanum, assembly GCF_052857255.1. Classification (NCBI taxonomy): domain Eukaryota; kingdom Metazoa; phylum Arthropoda; class Arachnida; order Ixodida; family Ixodidae; genus Amblyomma; species Amblyomma americanum. Next base: position 178,972,951 of record NC_135497.1, read on the forward strand.
TCATCGGTAGCCGACGTCGTGAGGGTTTGCAAACATGTTAGCGTCTTAACGCAAGCAGTGGCATTGAAAATAAGAAATTTGCAGCCGCTTACACAGTCAAATACAACGTTTCGGAAACCATACGGATTCCTTGATCACGATAAGAAGGACAAGACGAGTAGAGAGAAATTTGTCAGTCGGAGTTTTTGACGTAACCATCGTGTGTGAACATCTTCTAATGTTTGGCCAGACGAATCCTGACTACAAATTATGACTTCCTTGACTACAAGGATTGGTACTGTACGAGTTATTTACTTTCAAAGTTATTAACCGAGGAACCGAGCTGGAAGAAGTGGTTCGACTGCCAGCAGCTCTAGAGATTGGGCTTAATTGTGTGACAGCACTGGCGTTTCATCATTCTCATTATAGCACCGTTATCTCAATGCTTTACATTCTGAGGAAACACATCCGGAGACATCGTCGTTAAAACAGAATATGTCTGTGTACTAAATGTCCACCTATACGTCGGCATTAAGCTGTTTGTATACATTTAGCAGCCACGCAGTTCGAAGATAATCATTTTTATTGGTCTTGCAAGTGAAGGTGTGTGTGCGTGCCTGTTTGCTTCCTTTCTATGTGTGACTTTATTTTAGCCGTGGTGGCAACTTTCCCACCGATGAGCCGCACCTTACCCTGAAATTCTGCACAAGCGCATTTTTCAACAGCATGTTGTTTAATACCGCAATTTTCCGCACATCGTAAGATTGCACCATAACAATCAATATATCTGCAGATCCCCCCTCGGGATGCTTAATGTTCTCTGTTATTTATTGTAAAAAAACGCACCCCTTTGGTTTTCCACTGGTACCTTAAATCCTTGGTGTGAGCGCAGAAGAGACTTTAAAAGCAAGATTTTGCTACACATCGGAAGGTACCCATCAATATGCTCTTACAAGATCCCACGTTATTTGACACTTGCCTCACAATTAAAAGCGATGTCCAGGAAAGTTGGACATGCTTTTATGTACTGCTCGTTAAAAAGCTCAGTGGGGTCATTTGGAAATCTGGGCAATATCTGATGCCCCATGCGAATTTAGCTGAAGAAAAAGTGGCTCATTTTCGAAGCATATCTTGCTAACATCGACATAAGTGGCCTCAACGCGACCACTCATTTTAACACACAACCCACTCCTGCTAAACGTACGCCCTTAATTAGGACATATTAAAATTATGCTCAAAATTACTTCACTGACGACGTAGTTATACTAAAATGCTAATATTCGATAGAAAACATGCCCTGCCTCATGTGTTTTGGTGGCGTGAATTTGAGAACACCTAGAAAGAAGTGACAAGCGGGCGGTTTAACACATCTTTCTCGGTATATTTCGACTGAATAATTTAGTTTGTGACTTTAATTTTTGTCATATTTTGCTTTATGTTTTTATATTAGTTTTTTTTTGCAACTTTTCCTGTACGGAGGTGCATAGCCGTTCTTAGTATGGTATGGTGTGTGGGGTTTAACGACCCGAAGTGGCACATGTGCTATGGGGACGCCATAGCGGAGGGCGCCTGGTTATTTCAGGCCACGTGGGATTGTTTAATGTCTGTTTACAACGCACAACACACCAGCGTTTTTCCACTTTGCCCCCATCTAAACGCGGCTGCCATGGCCGGGATTCGATCTCGCGACATATAGGAATCAGGAGCTGAACACACAAAAGCAGCTGAGCCACAGCGGCAGGTACACAGACGTTCATAGTCACAGGCACGTATCCAAGGCGGGGTCCAAGGGACCCCCCCCCCCCCCCTTTCGAAATCATCCCCTTTCCTAGTCCTCCTGAGAAGTGTCTTTTTGAGGATGCACCGTCAAGTACCCTCCTCTCCAGATACAAAAAGATTGATTAGGGCCCCTCCCGAAAAAAATTTCGGGCACCATGCCTGCTGGCTAAACTAGGCTACGGTTCAGTTGAAACCTTCGAGAAAAGCGCGATGTCCCTCCATTTGATTATGATGATGATAATGTCTTCAGACTTACTGGCACATACCCACGGCGGGGGATTGGCCATTTTCTCCCCCGTCTTCTTCTCTTCTTTCTCTCTTCTCCCTCTTCCTCTTTCTCTTTCTCTCATCGTCTTCTATCTTTTCCTTTTCTCTCTTTTAGCTTCTGTCTTTTCCTTTCTTTTTCCCTCTTCTTTCTTTCCCTTCCTTCTCTTCTTTCCTCCGCTCTGTCTTTTTCTTCTTGTTCTTCTCCGACTTTCTCTTCTCTCTCTCTCTCTCTGCTCGGCTTGGCTTTTCTTTTTGTCTATCCTTGGTTGTGCCCCCAAGGGGATCAGCACCAAGGCAAGTCTAGCCTTGCCTTGCCAAGCTATTCTCTCTTCTCCCTCTCTTAGTTTGGTTAAGGGAAGGGTGTCCCAGCAACGCCACTCGCCGTAAAAATGATTAAGGCCGGGTTCAAGAGTTGCGCTTCACAATCTCAAAGCAAAAGTAACCTACGCTCAAGCGCCTCGAATCTCATTGTGTTAGAACTGCTGATAAATTTCCCGACTACTGCTTAAAAAAGATAAAAATAGTTTGGTTTTTATAGGGCATACCGTTCCAAAGCGATTCAGGCAATGAGGGACGCCGAAGTGAAGGGCTCCGGATAATTTAGGCCACCTATGGTTCTATAACGTGCACTCACATAGTACACTATCCGGGTCTCTAACATTTCGCCTCCGTTCAAATGCCTCCGCCGTGGCCGAGATTGAATCTACGTACGTATTCCGGGTCAGCAGCCAAGCACCGTGACCACTGAGCCATCGCGACGGATAAAAGTAGCGACCGAGTGCCTTGATTTCAGTAGCATAAAAATAAATGGAAGACGCCGATCTTCTCCCTGAGAAAATGTCGTCAGCAGATGCAAGAAGCCCACTGCAGAGGTTTCTTCTGCGCAGTTATGACAATATGAGTGCCTGCAAAAGCCACCTTCTTGTACTAACGACAATCACTTTAAGGCTTCATGCATTTGTGTGAAGGTTGAAGAAGAGCGCGTAAGAGCAACAAGACTTCATCGCCCGTGTCGCCCTCGCATGCAGTGCAAGCAAGTCGTCTCCAGCGTACCGCCAGTAAATCAGACGTGGTAGCGCTTGAGCGTTGATGCTGTGATTGATATCGGCGGCTATGCAAATGGCTTGCCGGTGGCCTTGGCAACGCCGACCGGCGCATGCGCGCGTGCAGCGTAATAAGGATCGGCGAAGTCGTCTCCGAGGAGCATTGTTCAGGGGGTCGCTCGAGGACAGCATGTCTGCAACCACTAGTTTCTGTCGGGCGCGCCAAGGAAGCCCCGATAAAGGCGGGTGGGCGGAGATCAGCTGTTGAATGATCAAAACCGGTGGGGCCGACCGCCGCTGTCCCCGCTTTTGCAAACGGCGGGGCCCACCGTGAATGCGTCTTCATTTCGCTATCGCGACGCCGTACGCAGCTAACGACATTGAGGTCACCGGTCAGCTGGCGGGGGAGGCCGCGGCGGTGTCGACGCACGCCGCCGGCCCGCCGCCGAGGCCGCTTTTTCCTCCCTGAGCAACTCCCCCCCACCCATCCCTTTCCTCGACCGAGGCGCATATTCGTGGCCGGATTGCCGTTCGGACACCGTAATTCGGATTCGGCTCTTTTGTGATGGGCGCTCCGCGCGGCGGCCGTGTCCTTCCTGTCTGGCAGACCGCGTGAGGACCCGCTCTGCGCTTTCGCTCACTCTGGTCACGACTGCTATTGTGAGGACGACATTCTTCTGGGGTACCCCTCCTTGGGGAGCCGTTTCTTTCCTCTGGCCCCTCTTTCCGCGGCCGGCCCTGGTTGTCTTATTCCCCCCCCCCCCCCCCCGAACCTCCTTTGCATTGGCACCCGCATACCTTCGCCCTCGCGACAAATTGGTCCAGTGTGCGGCCGCGCTGTCTCGGACCAGACGGGTGGCCGGATTTGCCAGCTGCTCCTAGCTCCCGCCAGACCCGTTGCGGTGATGGGCTTGTTGCAATCAGAAGGAAATGTCAATGAGCAACGTAAGGACTCATCGAATATAGAAATGCTCAGCAAGTATCGCCGGTCGTGCCGCGAGCTGCTGGTGCCAGATTACGCCGTCGTTTACACTCACGAGGTACCATCGCAGGAGGCAGTGAAAGTGGAGCGTATCTGCATACTGGACAGTTTTCTTTTAGTACTACTGTTTCGTTCAGCCAAGCTACCAGACAAAATTTCGGTGCGAATTCCTTTCTCTTGAGCGGAATGAGGCAAAACAGGAAAAAAAAACGAAGGAAGAAGTATATTCTTGACAGAACAGTGAAGTCAAGACACATTGCTGCGGTTGCAAAGACTAAGACCAGATACGCGACGCTCGGGACATTCTCTAAGACGCCAGAGAACTGTTAAGCCGATTTGCTGACAAAAAAGACAGTGGACTTGCGCCCAATCAACCGGCTCATGCACAAGGAAGACAGCCGAGATTGAAGATGGGCCTCGTTTCCCAGACCTGCTAGAAAGTCCTTGAGCCTCAGATCAGCGGCTCATAATCCCGCGTCATTAGCTTGTCGGAGATGTTTATACCAAGAGCGCTTGATTCCTAACAGCATCGGCGCCGCCTTCCGTAGTGAGCTAGCGCTATAGGTAAGTTCGCTTTAGTGTCGCGTGCCAGCAGGCACAACCCCGTCCCTCCCTCGTTACATGGGTACCAACGCAGCTTCACCCTCGCTCCCTGACGCGAACGCATGTGCACGCTGCGCCGAATGTCACGGCCTCGACCTTGTTTTCGTAGCTTGTCGATTGGCGAGCAGCAATCTCACAGGCTCGAAGACGTGGCGTTCCCGCGTTTTTTCCCTCCATGTCGTCGGAACAGATTGCGGTTGCCTCACCTGGTTTTTACGGGAACCTGTCGATCCGGGCGTTGCGCGCATGCTTCGATGCTATCGCGGTTGCCACTGACCTCAAGCGCGGCTGTCATTTATGCGCACCTATCGCGTTAAAGAGTGTCTGAGTGGCTCGTGGGGTGATCCAAATGACTTCAGTGAAAATTATGGATTTGACAAAAACATAACAAACGACGCCTGCCCAAAAAAAATGATGAAGTGACGTTTCGGCTCCCCCACGGGAGCCCTATGAAGAAGGTTGTCGCGGGCGAGCCGAAAGGTCATTTAATCGGCGCCGTTCATTGTTTGTCTGTCATGCACCATCGCGACCAGTCGGGTTTCCGTGGAACTCTTGACTTCAAAAACGATGAATTGTTGACTTCCTTTCTTATGCATTCTCACCGTGTTTCTATTCTATGTCAGTCCAGCGTTCTCCGCGGATATTGAGAGAGGATAGCGGTAAAAGACACAGTTTTGTAATTCATTCCACGGCAGACAGTGCGGCCCTTAATGCTGCTTTGTTATAGATAAAACAAAATAAACCATCAATAGCTTTTATTTTCATTTTTATTTTGCTTGGAGTTACGTTCGTGCCTCCTACTTCTTGGTCATAGCCATATGTATAATATACTCCATCTCACACATTCTTTGCAGCGCTGTGAAGGCTGTGGGGATCTGAGCTACTCAGAACGGTGTGCGCTGCAAAGCGTGCTCCTCCTCCACATCACCCCACGACTGGTGGCTCCATCCCTGGAAAGGAAACAGCAACAGTGGCCAGTTGCTGCGCACAGGAGAATCGGCCGATTCGGAGGATGCCATGTTCACGAATGGGTACGCACAACTTCACAGCGGGCATCCGTGGTGCAGTGTTCGTGCGGACATTCTCTGTAATTTTACCAGTGAATGAAATGCTCGCTGTACTTTCGAAACGCCGTCTTGAACTACCTATTCAATTACTGCAATAATTGTTTGGAAAAAAGTCAAAACCCTGCTCAAATATTTGAGGGACAATTTGTTGTCTTCCACGGCCCTGATTTGGCAAGGGAGCTGTACTTTTCACAGGGCTGTAAACAACATGTGAGGTGAATTATACTTGCGAACGCTTTGTAAGAACTAGAGCACTGATAACTGCGTTGAGAAGTTCACTGCAATAATCTAGAGTTTGTCGCATAACAATAGAACAGAACGAAACGATGCACCACAAAGACAGTACACGAAAACACCCCAGAGAAAAGGTTCGTAGCTTGCCGCAGAATTCAACAAACATTGCGCGATGGGCTTGGAACGTGAGCTTGTCTCCCCTCATCGGAGCTTGCGTGTCGACTAATCCTTTGGCCGACGATCTCACGCGTATACACCACAGCGCAACGCAGCGTAAGAGCACGCGCGGCAAGAAGGTGATAAATTTGATCTGGAGTTTATTAGAATAAGCCGTATTGCCATTAGTTTTACATGCATAGTGAAGTGAAAAGGTGGTGTGCGCTTATGCCAGGCATGTCTCTGATTACAGGAACCGAAGTTATAAAGAACGCTGTCGGATTTCGCGAGTGCGAAGCTTAGCATAGGTCTTATTTCCGGCATTTATCTAGTGCATCCACGAGGATTTTTTATTCTGTTATCAATTAGAGGTGGTCTGGGCAAATATTCGATATTTTCGAAGAGCGGGTCGAATATCCTTCCTTCTATTCTGGGAAGAATTTCGAATACGGCTCGCCATAGCTTCTTTTTTTTTTCTTGACGGCTGTTTCAACAACAGGGCCCAATCCGTCGCCTTACAATATGCTGCCGCTATCGGTCTGTGCAGGATGGAGTATTTAGCGCCACGGCGCTGCCCATTCCTGCGGTGACGTCCATAATATTCGTACATATGGCCTTCACGAACGGGAGACGAGACATGGTTTAGCCAGGCTTAGCAAACCCTGCTATCCTGCCCGATATCAGAGGCTGTGGCTCAAAGCCCGGCCTTCTCATAAACCGAGATTTGGCTCTGTAGTCCGTTGAATGCCATCATCAGTAGCGAAAGGTAATTTTCCTATGTGTATGACATTACGGTCATGGAGTTCATATACTGCCTTTGTGTTGCGTGTCCACTAGTGGGGATCGGTGTTGCATCTTTCGACCACTTTGCTCTTTGGTGTGAATATTCGCTTTGTACGGATATCGCACTACTAGAGAATAATCACAAACATCTTCGACTTCTGTTCGATTAGGTTAATCACTATTTGATTCGTATTAGATTCGGTTTTTAACTGTACTATTCGTATTCGATTCCCTAGCAAAGCTAGCCTATTCGTATTCGATATAGTTTCGAAAAAGTACTATTCACACACCGCTATCAATCAGTCAATTACTTAAGACTGATTAACACTCGGAACCGCTGAAGATTCACGGAATGTTTTTTCTCGGAACTTTCTAAGGATTGAAGTAAAACAGCGATTTCCGAGAAACGTAGCTTTACTGTGAACCCTGCTTCCTCACTGAGGTGAGCAAAGCGCTCGAAGCCACAGAGGCGTATGTTTGCGGCTGTCCGAGCGCCTCGATTGCTACTGTGGCTGCGCCAACCTGAGCGCGCCATGGCAGCGGCAAGTGTGCGAAAGCTGCCCAGCGCGGCATTTTTGAAGCAGGTGTGGCTGCTGCAAAAGTTTATATTCTCGTACGCTTTCTTCAGAGAGCCGAAAACATTTTCCCCGCGTGACCCAGAAAAGAGAAGTCTCTTTAAGACATTGTCTCGTTTTCTTTACTCCTTCTCCCAGTTCCCTTTCCCCCAGTAATGCCCGAAAGTTCAAGTGTCAGCTGTTCTTGCCTTGCACTTACGGCGCGGGCAGCAGATTTTCCTTTCCAGCTGGACACACGCCCGCACTTAGCTTGTATACAGGTGCTGCAGTTGAACCTGCGAAGAAAGGAGGTTTAATAAGGAAAGCAATGATTTGAAGAATCAACAGCTGCGATCACGAAACGGAGCACTGAGCGGTACGGGCGATTCAGTGTTCTGAGTTTTTTTTTCGAAAGCCACTTCACACTTATTGCGCGAAAGTTCATCGAAGGGTGGCAGCTTTTGTAGGCGATGGGACATCCGCGTAGGATGTGACGCAGTGAAATCCTTGATTTTTGCACATGACGGAGAATATTTTTTTTTTTTTCTCGCGAGATCTGCATCAGGCGTAGAGCTGCTTGGCAACTTTCAACTTTAGGTGTGCGTGACGGGCCCGCCGTATCGCGGGGACAAACTAAGCTGTGTTGATAACGCAAATGTCGGTCGGAAACCGTCGAACGCGGCAATTATTTTCCCCCCTCGCCTTACATAGGGGCGCTGAATAAATTGGAAGCTAGTCTTCACCTTACATGGTCACCCCTACGCTCGACAAAAAAGTCGTCCAAATCGGGGCCTGTATATAGCCTGAGGACGAGAATGGGCAATGGTTGTATTCGACATAATATCCGGATTCTTTGTTTGTTAAAAGGCTTTACTTTGCCTCTCGTACGGCGTTCTTTTAGGCATAGGTCTTTGTCAGGCAAGAGTGTCTGCGACGAATGGAGCTGGTATGCCGCCCTGTAATCTTTAATGAATTTGGCGGGAACGCCCGACTGCTTGACTTTGAATGCTGTAGAAACCTGACGGGCCGGCGTGGAACTACGGTACGTACACAATGTACCGCCGTCAACACGCTTAACACGAACGCTCGATTGTGCGTCCTGCGCTGATATTACAGCTCCTGAGCGCTGGGCGCTGAGTCCGAGACCATGCTGCGCGGTGTGTCTGGGCCGGCTGGAGACAGCTCGGGCCCTGCTTCCACCCTAGTATTGTCTCGGACCCAATGGCCGACGCCCAGCGGCGCTAATGTCAGTGGAAGACACGCGGAATCGAGCGTTCGTGTCAAGCGTGCTGACGGACGTACAGTCCGCGTCATCTCGTGAACTGCGCTACAGCGGCGCACCTTCCCGCGTAAAAATCGACACGACACCTTGTCGCAGCTTCTAAAATTTAGAAGCAACGCATGCGCACAAGTAGAGCTTCATAGACCTACAAGAAAGGTTATCAAGAGAACTTTGTTCGAAAAATATGGGCTGCTTTCTAATTTTAGGTTATATTGCGCGGAGCACACTGCTCGAGCGCTCTGTACAATGTTGATGCAGACTGTGCGTGTGTGTTGCCGTGGTTTTATGACCGTCGCGTGTGTGGCGTCATTTTGAGCTGTGATCCGGGGTCTGTTGTGCATGCCCTGTCGCTCCCATGGCGACCAAATAAACAGCAAAACCCTCGTCCTACCCGGCCTTCCAAACATTGCTTAAGAAAATGAAGAGCGCAGAACTGTGGAGAATCCTCCTTAAGCGCTGCGTCGGGTCAGCTCAAGCCTGTGACTCCATCATGCAGAGCTGGCTAGTGGATCTGCGCCGTAAACGCATCGTTCACTCGTAGAACGCGTGCCTTAGCATCAGCTTTCTGTCTATCTTGCTGTCTCACTTTATGGCCCGAGGAATTAAAGTTTGTTGCCCCTGGCTGCGGAGAGCAGACGGCCGGGCTCCTAAGTTCGGCAGAGACGAGACTGCACAAAGCTTATCGTCGAAGAGTGTTTTAGTACTTATCATAAAATAAGAAAGACCAAAAATTCACGCAACTGGCAACTGCTACGTGCGCATTTCAAGCTCTGCGAGCAACTGCGGCGTGCTTGAAACTATTTAGTCTGAATGACTTTTTCAGTGCTCTAAACGAGATATTGCTTGAAAAGATATATGACCTCATTCTTCGATTTCGCCATATTTATCATGCTTCGAGTAAAGTGGAAATTTGAGTGAGTTGGTACGTATTCATTTTTGCTCACAACGCACTAAAGACGGGACGAAAGACGAAGGTATGCATGAATAAGCGCTGTTCGAACACGCGCTCTTCGAACAAGTGCTGTTCAGCACTTGTTCGTGTCATACCTCCGTCTTTAGTTCCATCTTTTGTGCGCTGTGAGTAAAAATGAAAAAAAAATTATCGTGCTTCAATACTTTTTGCTAGCAACGGCAAGGTGCATAGCAGACACGGAGTCATAGCTTCCATGACACGATACGAGCGACAGTCTCGCCAGTCACATACTGATCACGTGCAGTTGTTTCATGCCGAGCTGTCACACTATTCGAATGGTACTCAAAGTTCCGCGCTCCAGTGTTCGCGCTAATAATAATTAGGATAGTGCATCTTAAGATATATCTCTCGTCGAGAGCGAATTGTCATTTCTTCTACCAGACAGCGGGTATCTAGTGCACATGATCTCATACTAATCAATGCGCTGAAGGTGTGGAGCTATAGTGGGACGCCCCTCTTGTGGCTGAGGAACGTGAGGGTGGCACAGGCGTCAGCGCTGAAAGCGCTTACGTACTGGACTAGGCTTGAGAGCTTATAACTTGCGGTGAGCATGGCGAGCCTGTAGAGTCGAAAGCAGAGCACTTCGAGGTCATTTCAACCAAGCTCAATACACTCTCCATAGCACCGCGCGACAGATATGGGCGACGGCAGTCAGGTCGGAGACTGCGCACGTTCGTGTGGTGTAGGCACAGGGCTGTTTGCTGGATTTCACGCCTGGTATACAAGGACGTTGCTTTGAAGGTGCCTGCACGGCCCACACTTGAGAGATTGTGGTGAGACCTTCCTGCCGGAATTAGAACTGAGGAAGAGGACATAAAGGAGCTCAATCTTTGTCACCTGCGCATGCGATCTGTATGTTGTACATCAGAGTTTCTGAAGGCCAACATTGGGCAAGTTTTCGGGGAACTCGTCTGTGTCGATGCGTCCCATGGTGCGAAGTCATCGAAGCCACGATGATGCCACATTTAGGGCAGCGTGCTGGCCGACAGTTATTTCAGGCGGCCGTGGCTTTGCGCCGCAGTGCAACCTTTACGGCGTCACCACCGACGCGACGAACGTGCCACTCTGTGTTAGCGTCGCAAGGGACTGCGGCTACATTTGATGTCGGATGTATTGCGTCTAGTAACCACCTCTTCGACAATGTGCACCACACGCACGCACACGCGCACAAAACACACGGACGCTGGTCCGATGGATGGATGGATGGATGGATGGATGGATGGATGGATGGATGGATGGATGGATGGATGGATGGATGGATGGATGGATGGATGGATGGATGGATGGATGGATGGATGGATGGATGGGTGGATGGGTGGATGGGTGGGTGGATGGATGGATGGATGGATGGATGGATGGATGGATGGATGGATGGATGGATGGATGGATGGATGGATGGATGGATGGATGGATGGATGGATGGATGGATGGATGGATGGATGGATGGATGGATGGATGGATGGATGGATGGATGGATGGATGGATGGATGGATGGATGGATGGATGGATGGATGGATGGATGGATGGATGGATGGATGGATGGATGGATGGATGGATGGATGGATGGATGGATGGATGGATGGATGGATGGATGGATGGATGGATGGATGGATGGATGGATGGATGGATGGATGGATGGATGGATGGATGGATGGATGGATGGATGGATGGATGGATACGGCTGAACCCTTTATATCGGGCGGTGGCTCAAGCCACCTAGCCATGACTTGAAATTTTACTCTTCTCTTGATTTTAGCCACCAATCAGATAACCTTCGCTTGGTTACTTCTACCCGCTTAAAATCTACTTTCCCTTCACTGTCCTTAAACCCCAATGCCTTGGATGAATTGGTCCCGCTGCTTTCCACTGTAGGCTGATGCCCTTTACAGAAAAGTTTCAAGTGTTCAGCCGTTTCCTCCTCCTCTCCGCACGCAATGCACAACGTGTCTATCTCGTGGTAGCTCACTCTGTCTTAGTCAGCAAAACTCCCGTCCTGGCCTCAAACAACAAAGAGCTTCCCCTACAATTATCATAGATATTTTCTTTGGCAATTTTCTGCTTAAAAATCCTGTATGTTCCCAGTGCTGATTTGGTCAGCATCCCTGTTTTCCACAAAGCCCTCTCTGTTTCTTTAACCTTTTTCTTTACTGATAACTGCTGATTTGCCACCCTACTGCTGTCCAGATATTTGCTTGTCAGTTTTCTAGTTCGCTTTCTCCATTTCGTATCAACATTCCTTATATACAGGTAACTGAAAACTTTCCTAGCCCACTGATTTTACCCCATTCTTCTCAATCGCTCCTCAAATGCTATCTTACTGCTAGCTTCTCTGCTCTCGAACGACGCCCATCCCATATATCACCCTGTACCCCCTGATTAGGAGTATTGCCGCGGGATCCCCGGTAGCGCCACCTCGAGAGGTGTTTTGGCAGAAAGTGAACAAGCGAGTGTGAACGTCCGTGCAGGTTCACCGCGGCAAGACCCTTCTCGACGACGTTTTCTGGACCCGCAGACTGACTCCCTTATATGGGCTTGGCGACGACCCACGCTACCATATTTGGTAGCCGCCGACGACTCCATCGGGAAGGGAAGGGGGAGGGCAAAGGAAGCGGCCGGCGACAATGGCGAAGGAGAGGCGGCGGAACAAAGACACCGAGGTTTGAAAAGGTGGAGCTAAAGGGAGCAATGGGAGAGCAGCCGAAGCTAGCGGACGACAGACGACGCGGTCGGAGGAGATCAAGACAGACGACCGGGGCTGCACCACGACCTGAGAGCCCTGGGTCTAGCCGTTGCTAGAGATCGACTTCCGCCAAAGCGTATCCACGCTTGACAGCTTGACGTAGAACAACAAGCCGAAGAAAGTAGCACAAGTGCAAAGAATACCCAGGCCTGTCCGCGGCAGACATCCAGCCCTTCATCGAGCCCGTGCACGCCACGCCGACGGAGCCTCAATGTCGACGAAACCAACAAGTCCCGTCGATTTAATTGAATATAGAATTCACTTCTCGAGCCTGTGCTTCCAACTCCTCATGCCCAGTGCGGACCCATGACCATTTAAGAAACCGGTTCAACATAGGAGTTATTGTTTACGACGTACGATGACGCAGACGTCCACAAGGCTAAGCCTGTGAAAAATCCTTAAACGGTCACTGCAGACAAATTGAAGCGGTTTTGTATCGATTAATTAGTGTGTTCTAATTGACAAAAGAAATTCTTTCACTGAAGAGGGAGTTCTTATAACACGCTTGAAAAAAAAGCGAGAAAATTGAAAAACAGGGGCCACCACCGACCGCTTTCATAAGCAAACTGCGGTGACGTCAAGTGAGGTTTTCCCGTGCCGCTCTCCGAGGCTATAGCACGCCACCCATGTTTTGCTCGCCGCATTCACAGGCTTATCGTTGCATTCTACGTGATCACTTACGTCACGACTTCGAATGAGAGTTGCGAGAAAACAGTGTTGTAATTTTAGACCACAAATGTTCTCAGGAGTAAACATATCCCTCGTTGGGGAACAAACACCAAACTGAGCCACACAAAAAAAAAACGCAACTATTGGATTTTGCTACAGAGCGAAAGTTCAATGCAGTTGTCCTTTAAAAAAAAAATCAATGCAGCCGTATATGATTCTGGGACTCCGTCGCTGCCGTGAGATGGAGTTCGAGACTTTTTTCTTCCCCGCGATAAACAGACGAAGTGCACTATTTCACCGGCGAACGTCGTGTAGCCGAACTTTTGAATACTTTTTGAGGCCCAAACGATTGTTTCCTTTTTTGGTAGGGATTCACAGCCAACCGATAAAATCACCAGTTTCCTCTGCACGCGTATCATGCTGAAGGAAACATGTTTTAAAGATATATCTTAAAATTTATCACCGCAAAGTAGCAGGCGTAATTTGCATGATCCGCTAACCTCCACCGCGTCATTCAGCCCAACTTAAAATAACCGCGTTCCTCGCAAACTGAAGCGTGGAGCATGTTTGAGCTATGGCTGCACCGATTCGCTAGAGCACGACTGGCAGGAAGACAAGAAAACAGGAAAATCGGCTACGTGCGCTAGGTTGTTCACGAGCTTAACCGAGAGTGCGGTCAGGGTTGCGATCAGTGCATGATACATGTTTTTTTCTGTGATTTTCTTGGATAGTTGATTCGATATCTGGCAACATTTCGTATCATTTTTCATTCTTCTTCATGACAATCTCTGGACCTGCGGCGATCACTTTGATGACCTGAACTATTCTACCTCAAGTATTGAACAGCCACACATGCGTTTTGTCATGAACAAATAGAGACGAATATAGGACTCAGGTCGTCAAAAAGATAGTGTTTTGGTTTATGGTGGTTTAACGTCCCAAAGCGACTCAGGCTATGAGAGACGCCATAGTGAAGGGCTCCGGAAATTTCGACCACCTGGGGTTCTTTGACGTGCACTGACATCGCACAGCACACGGGCCTCTAGAATTTCTCCTCCATCGAAATTCGACCGCCGCGGATCGAACCCGCGTCTTTCGGAACAGCAGCCGAGAGCCATAACCACTCAGCCACCGCGGCGGCTAAAGAGAAAGAAAGTGTTAATCTTGTATTAGTATAGGAGTCACATAATGTCAGGGTTGGTGTCCATGTAAGACGCCGCAATCTGAGCGCATTTTTGTGAGAATGCGTCACTCTAAAACTGGGCGCAAGTGCGGCTGGAGCCGAAGTACTTCCGGTTTTTTCTTCACATTCTAGCGTTGACGCTCCATTTTATGGCGAATGCACGTTACAAGATTAAATGGTTAGTAGTTAATCATAGTCGTTGGACTGACGTGTACATAGTTCAAAGACACTTTTCTTGCGGTCAGAAATGGTCGCAGCGAAATTCTTCAACTCCCTAAGAAGCTCGTGATAGTGAACAGCCACTGCCATACTCCTTTACATACACAAAATCTTATATCAGACAAGCAACGCCTGCCGAACCTATCGCTCATTGGAATTGCAATCCGCTCCGTTTAGGCGGCGGTACGCATGTTGAACAGCGCCAGCACGGGCAACAAAAACATGGCTTCGTGTCACCTCCTGTGGCAATCGCTGATGCCTCAGCTCACTCCTTTCGTGGTCTGTCCCGTGTACGTACTCTGGCGTCGTTACTTCGTCCCTTCTTTTTTCCTTGTTCTGGGCGCATTGTTTTCCGCTGAGGCATGGCATACTTTTGAGTGGACGAGGGGCTCCTTAAAAATGGCTTTCATCGGGACACACTCACCTTCAATTTCAATACAAAATGTTCAGAATCTAGCAAACTACGCCAACAAGCAGCACTCCTCCGGCGAATCTTGTCGCTGACGTCGACGAATCTGCATCCTAGTTCGTCCTGAATGACGTCAGCCACTTGCGTATCGTTTCCTCACAAAGCCAGCGCTTATGCACGGCGGCTGATTGACAATAGCCGGAAGCGGTGACCGGGAAAAGAAGGCCCAACATTTACTCCGAGGTAATTCGCTCCCCTCTCGCTCTGGATGCATTTCTATAGCCGAACACGCGATGCATAAGTCGGAGTCTTCATCGCAAGCGTAGCGCGCCCGTTAGCGCTGCAAAAGAGGAATCTCGTTAGCCTGTGACGAAACGTTCACAGCTTTCATACTGTTGCGACTAAGGAGGAATGTCTCGTTAATTGTTGAGATTTTTTTTTTCCAACAAGTACACCTGCCTGAAATTGATATTTTATTTGTTCTTTTCGCCTCCTGCGCAAGCCACTAAAAATAAAAAGGAAGAGACGCCCACTGCGCGCAAGGAAAGAGTGCGCGCAGTGCAATCATGAGGGGTGCCCGCTTATAAGCTGAAAGAAAGCAATGAGTAGGCACTGCGTCAATTTTCTTGTACCTCTGGCATGCGGGACACTGACGTGCCTTGTCAAAATGCACGCGGTAGAGGTTCGTGACGTGTCATAAACGAGGAGTAAAATATTTGGCACATTATACGAAGACTGTCGTATTCAATTCTGAATTAAATATTTATCCTTTTATCTTACCAGCGCTCGCGGTTGACATCAGTGAGTTTTCAGGACAGTCATATCTTTCGCGACGTCTGGAGCCAGAGTGGCTGCGGCTCGAGCGACCTCAATACCAGAGAACCGAAATCGCAGGCGTTTAGCTTTCTTTCCCTGTGGTGGGTTTAGCTAAGCTGGTTGTTAAAGAAAAACTTCGCTCTTTATGTTGATTTCGCCGAGAGCTGCCATCAGGCCGAGAGCAGTGCATACAGAGAACAGCCACCCGGCTTGCATTTCATCGCACAAGGAAAATTCTTGCATGACCAGGTTGACGACCCGATCTTCGTGCGTGCATTAATAACCAAAAAGTGGGCTAAGCATGCAGAGTTGTATAGGCGATACGGTATGCGTCAGCAGGCGACGCATTGGCAACGGTTGTGACCTTCGAGAAAGTCTCATAATTAAACCGAGGCAAAATTGCGCATTTGCAAGGGCAAAATGTTAATGGAGCAAGAAGCCTTCACCATGTTTCTATTGCTTGCTGTAAGGAATGCTCCTGTGCTCCTGGAGTGCGGGTGCCACAACGGCACTTTTATTGTTTTGTTTTTTTTTCACAATCAAGATGCGAAGCCCAAAGCATGCACACAGGGCGTGTTCCGAGGGGCGTTTGCGGCAGACGCAAAGCAGAAGTGGTGCCTCGTTGGGCCTCGTATGTAGCCGTGGTTTCGCCGTTCGTCTAGAGCTCCCTTTCGTCAAATGGCAACTGACAAATGTAAAATGCTGCAACTTTATACATTGCGTCCAAGAAGCAAACATAATTTGGGCTCTCCGAGCGAAAGTTTGCTCTTCGTGAGTGCTCTTATTTTAGTTTATCATGCTTGTATTCACTTATATCAATCACCACATACTACCTCGCCGTAGTACACTGGACGTGCACGTTCTCGCTATGCGTACCTTAATTACCCCACTTTGCGCCGCGCGCTCGGGAAATGAATATCTCTGATAAGCGCCGCGCTCAGCACTGCTTCGCGGTTACAAGCACGCCCGTGTATTCGTTCTTTTCAGCGGGTATTTTTCCGCCCAGACTACCCCGGGCTCTCCCTGCACCGGGGGCGCCTCGTCGGAGATTCCGAGAGCGGAGGATGAATGGTGCCGGAGGAGCGCACCTATATTGCGACTCGTCAAGCGACTCCCCGGCCGCACGACCATTGTGTCGGACCGCGTGCTCGGCACGTGCCAAAGGAGGCCCCAGGAATTCGTTTCGCCGTTTGTCGTCCTGCTCGCCTTGCTCCAGTGGTTTTCGGCGCGCGAACGGAGTCGGCCCAAGGGAGGAGGGGGGCTGCAGCCTCCCCGAGCACGCAAACCGGTAACGACATCCTGCAATTAATGGCTTCAAGGCAGCCTATCTCCGCCAGGCGAGGGACAAGCCCTGGCCTCTGGGCCGCCTCGTCCCGGCGGCGACATGCGCGTCCGCCACCCTCTGAGTCCCCTTGTTTCTGGCGAGCACTAGGTTTGAGCACCGCCGCCCGTGTGTGCACCAGAAATGCAGCCGCACCACTGAGCGCTAGGGAGATTGCCCCCCGTGCCTTCGACTTGGGTCGGAAAGGCCGCGCACGCGTGCGGTGGGCGGGGTTGATCGCGTACACACGCGGAATCATCGCGGTAGGCGCGCGCAGCCGATTGGAAACCCCGCGGCCATGGCTTGCCGAGCAGGTCCTTGCATGCCCATGGAAGCGGAACCGATCAAGGGGGTCTACGCGTATGTAGGAGGCGCCGAGTGGATCGTCTCCAGCCAAGGCGTGCGCTTGTGATCGGCCACGGGTGGCTGCTGTCATTGCTCACTCCTTATTATTGAATCGAGTCATGTTTGTTTTGACAGGCATGTAGGGGATTGTTGCTTAAGAGACTGAGGGTAAAAAATCGGCGGCTAAGCCTCGCGTCATTCCTGAATGGAAGCGCGTGGGATATATGGAGCGCAAGCAAAATAAAGGCTAATAAACAAGCGCGAAAATGCCGTCGCCGACCATAAAAGAAAGGACAAATCACGCGTTTCGGCTTCCGTGCGGTAGTCTTATCCACGACGATTTGAAACAAGCAGTGATAGGTGTTAAAATACGTTATACACTCGAGAGTTGGACGAAAAGTCGTTCTCGTCGGGAGCGATCAAAATAAAACATGAAAATGCAGACGCCGACACCGAAGTCCGCCTCCCCGCGAGAATAAAATCGGCACACAAGCAGCCGTGTGCTCAAGAATTAGCGCAAGAAATGGGCAAATTCAATGCGGTAGGGCAGACCGAAGAAAAAAAAAGGCTCTTTGCCGATCGATTCCAACGGCTAGACTTAGGCTATAAAGCCGCTCTATTACGGAGCTGCAAAGCTAGAGGTCCTTGATGACTTGCAACAGCCACGTTGATTAGCAAGAGCTTTGAATACAGGGGGCTTTGAATACAAGTTGCAGAATAAGAACAATGCACGTGCTATTTCCGAGCGGCTATCAGGGCTCGGGACTACGTAATCTGCTTAGCAGTGCCTTTTAGTGCGATTTTAGTTTTGCCAGCCGGCGTCGTGCGTAGATATTTTCATATGTCTTCAGTCTCACGAAGACAACCAGCCTCATTCCGCTTGGCTGCTGGATGCGGCTTTTTTACATTTACCGATGAAGGGCACAAAATATACGCGTGAGTTCAGCAAGTACTTGTTAACAACAATTTATTTAATGTAAGTGGACCTTTCTAATCTCAGGTTGCTGCATTTCGACGTACCGTAGCGATGGCTCAGTGGCTCTGGCATTCGGCTCCTACGCCCGAGGTCGCGGAAAGAAATCCCGGCTGCCGCGGCCGCATTTCGATGGAGGCGAAAAAACTAAGACGCTCGTCGGCTGTGCGATGTCATTGAACGTTAAAGAATCCCAGGCTGTCGAAGCTTATTCGTAGTCATCTACTATATAGCGTCACGTGCAGCGTCGGGACGTTAATACCCAAGCACTGAATTTCTATAGAGCAGAAATGCAAGACTGTAAGCGGCCCCTTGAATGAACTCGGCCCGAAAGGTTCAATGTGGCTTCGCAGGCAGATCAAAAAACATTCGCTAGCATACAGTTGCCTTTTCTAACGGATGGAGAAACTGCAGTCGCATTTATTCCCGTCGCCCATTGCAACACCAACTAGAGGTTTCTGTGCTGATTTAAAGGAGCAGTGTTATCCAGTCACGATACAGTCTTGCGTGACAATTACGCAGTTGTGGTGAATCTAGAGCTTTTTTGTGTGTGTGTGTGCGCCAATGTTATGTCGAGCGTGAGACATAGCCGCGCAATTTCAGGGAGTGGAAAAGTGTCTGTTAACGTCTTTCGCAATGGGTTGTTCCCTGGGGGTTCACGAAATGAGAGAAACAAGGTGGCAAAGGTATAACATTTTTAGCGAACGCCGGCCCTTTGGGAGGGTAGTAGCAGGTACGCATCCCTTTTATTACGAAACAAAGGTGGAGCAGTTGTCGACATACTGAATGTAAAGCTAATCCCACCTGCAACCTAATACCACGATCACCACCTATAGATAGTTCACGGACGGATTGCATAAGTATTGGTTGCACCGGCCCTCCTCATCTGGATCCATACGCGCACGACCGCGTATAGGCCGAGAGTGGAAGCTCTTGCGCCGGCATCCTGACATGGCAGCGCGCCCAGAGCACCACAAATAAGTTATATGGGGGCTTAGCAACGAATCGTGACCATCTGTGCGAAGCTCCGTGCAGCAGCCACTGCAGCGCCGGGTCGCGGCGGGCAGCATGCCTGCAGGAAGTGCACGATTTCTGTATCGGCGATATTTACTTTCACGCTACGTTGATTAAAAACGTGGGCGCTACTTGATGGTTTAAGTTACAGAGTAGGATAGCTGCGCAAGTTTCGCACAAGCCAGACTATGGACTTTTGATTTGTTTCCCCCAGCTACTGGTACGAACCGGCCATTTCACCAGCGCTGGCTTGCGTCTGGCCAACCGTCCCGAGCACAGCGTGCCTGGAGGGCGTACGACGAGGCAGTTTACGCGAAATATACTGTTCGCTGTGAAGGCGTCACAGTGCGTCTAAGCAGTTCTTTAGGCTTAACTTCGTGTGGATTACATGCGAACAGCTCGCTACAGAGGCGAGTCATGGGGGGGGGTGTCGTATATAAAAGATTTCATTTCCTTTCTGAAAGGCGCGTCCAGGCTTCCTATTGCTCGAAAGCGGGTATTGCTGGCAGGCGGACACCAGCGACACGTTGTCGTTGTGATGGCTGCTAGCAGAGGAACAAGAGGACGAGTTGAATAAAATCTGCGTTCGGGTGAAATGACGGCATGCTCCAAGATTCGCTCGCTCGTCAGTGAACACCCTGTTATAGTCGCGCCTGATTCGGAGCACTGGCAGGAACAAGCGATAACAGAGATGATGATATCCCCTTTTCTTCTATGCCGGGCATTAACGGAAATAAACCTCCAATGTTGCCCAAATAGCCATAGCTTGTCGCAACAGCGTTTTTAACAAGGCATATTACATATAGTTTGCAGCTATGACCCATGTTCTCTAAGCTGCTGCATTCGCTTTTAAGACCTTTAAGAAATTTTGGTTTCTTTCCCGTTATCTCGCCGTCCTCGCGTCGACTTCTCACGGTGGAGCAGGTACGGCTCTGCGTGGTCATCCAGGGGCTCCCGTACGCGCTGCGCTGCACACACGATGGCTAACATGCACAGCCACAACCGCACGGATGAGGCTACGACTGGTTCTCAGAAAATGTGGTGCTTTGATTACTCATCGGGTCTTTAGTGTCAGCGCAGTGAGAGAGAGGCTCGCCGCGGACGCCATCCAAGCCATTTGGATTCCGAAGGCGCGCGCAAACAGGCAGGCAGGACGCTCTTCGCGGGTTGAGCCGCTGGAGCTGATCATTTTCCGCACTTGTGCGTGCGTCCGCACAAGTGAAAACAAGGAGGCGGTGGCACCGCGGGAACACGGAAGGCGCGTCACGCGCCCAACACAATTTGCCGTGTAAAAGCGCGCATGCTGTTCTGCGGCGCCACGAGGCCTTGGCGTGTGCGCGCCATCATGAGTCAACAATGGGCGCCGCGTACACGGATGCCGCAACGGCGCGCATGATTTCAGCGCATCCTTCAACGGCGAGTTTCTTTTCGTGCGCGCAACCAGTTATTTGCCATACGTGGGCGATGCGCAATATTGCGGGTCCTGAACCGCTGGACGGTCGGGCATCGCCGGGCTTGCGCGCGATTTCAGCGCGGAACTCCCCGAGAGATGCCTCTTCGAAGGCAGCGACGATCTCGAAGGCGGTCCTTCATCATCGATGCCTCACGCTTCCCCTCTACCGGCAATCAAAATTCGCACGAGCGAATTCTGGCGTGTCGTGTGTACAATGGCGCTGTCGCCACGGTTGTGCCCGGTTGCGTCTTTCTTGCACCACTAAACGCCGCGCTGGAAATATGATGCATCTGACGGCGCTCAGCGCTCGTGCAGTACTACGTGCGTAACACGGCACCCATTAGCTCGTTTTGGAAGTCCCCTCGCGTAGCGTTAGCCAGGAACGAAAATGTTCTCCCTACAAATGGAGTTGAACCGCTTGGACCAGCTCGTTCGAACAAACTAGACCGCCTGATGCTCGCACTACCGATAATCGCATTTTATTCATGCTCAGGCCACGTATCAATGAGTCTCTGGATGTGACAGGCTCCTGGGCAGTCTAAAATGAGCGCAAAGTTCAGTCGTGGACTATAACTTAGTCGATGGCTGAACACGGCCTTATCGCTGCATCTACAGCTGAACTGCAGAATCTATTCGAGTAATAGGGAGCTGGGCGTGGCGCGTTGCAGCCTGGGCGCCCGCCGAAGGCATTCGGGGCAGAGCTGTTGCATGACGTAACTTGCAAGCAGGCTGGTAACTAGTGCTGTCAAACTAGGCCACAAACGAGATCAATGTACAGCGATCGGGCAATATGAGCGCTTTTCTGCAAGCTGGCAAGTTGCACTCTATAGCTAAGCACGGAGGAAAGGTGATACCGCCACGGCAGTGAGGGAAAAAGGACGCAGATGTGTAGGACATGTGTTTTGTCCTGCCCCCTATCCTGTGTGTTTTTCTTTTGTATTCTCAAGGTTTTTGCTACGAAAACAAAAGTGCGAAATGAGCAACTATATTATAGGGCTTCAAACGTTTAAGGAACCGGATGAATCTGGAAGTAGCATTGATGAGCACGCCGTTAACATTCACTCCAAATTAAATTTATAATTTCAGTTCGTGAACACCGTCTTCCTTTTTTTTGTATCATGTTGGAGCCGCAATTCCGCCAAGGTTTATCCGTAAACAGTCACGTCACATACACCTGTCACTGACAAGCCACCCTAATCGCCGGTGAAGAAAATGCGCGGAGGTAACCCGGCTCTCCCTTCGGGCGGAAAAATCCCGCTGCCACATTTGGCGCGGCCCTATCGTCGCTAAAACGACTCCCCTTGAATTGCTTCTCTCTCTTTTTTTGCTAGCCGCTGACCGGCGGCTGAAGGCGGCAGCTTAACGCGACGGAAGGCGCTGTAAAGCAGCGCGGCGTTTGCTCGGCGCTAAGCCGACGCAGTCGCCGGCACGGCAGGTTTGCCGGCCGAAGAAAGCAGTGCTCCCGGGACGCGTGGGTCGACCACGCCACTGCGCGCCGGCCTCGGTCAGCGCGTGCCACGCGCAGACTCGCCGGCTGCGCTGGAAGCCATCCGTTTTTCTTTCTGGCGCCGCCAAGGTCAACTAGCCTGAGCTGGCGAGCTTGTTCTGCTGCCGTGTGTCTACAACCCCCTCCCGCCCGATCGGGCTTCCCGCCTCACCCACTCAGAGATCGGCCACCCAACGCAGCAACGGCGTTTTTTTTTTTTTGCACTTTCAGTGAACCTTATGTGACGCGTCTCCACGATCTCGGCTGCGGTCTCCAGTCCTGCGCTCGTGCAGGGATTTTACCGCTGCTGGCAGCGAGATTTATTTTGCGCCCAGACCCAGTGCTGCCGCCGCCGCAGCTACAGCAGCTATATACCACTGGCCGACGCCCGATACACCGACCAACATATCCGCGTTCATCGATATGTCACGGCTTGGCTACGGCTCTTCAGAGGGAAGATGATTAAGTGGGTCGATGTGTTCAGACACGGCTGCTGCAATTCACAACGTGTCACCCCGAAAAAAAAAATAATAAAGCTATAACACTGAAAAATCCGCAGAATATGTGTATAACGTGAAGGGCCCTGCATGAGTGGAACAAACTGCCGGGGAGAAGTGGGTGCTTCCTCAAGATGCTTAGCTAACAAGAATAAAAGCGCAATAACACGACACAAAGAAGGAGGAAACCGACAGGACAGGCGCTAACTTGCAACACTTTACTGTCTGAAGACAGTAAAGTGTTGCAAGTTAGCGCCTGTCCTGTCGGAAGACACAAAGAACGAGGAAACCGACAGGACAGGCGCTAACTTGCAAGTTAGCGCCTGTCCTGTCGGAAGACAGTAAAGTGTTGCAAGTTAGCGCCTGTCCTGTCGGTTTCCTCCTTCTTTGTGTCGTGTTATTGCGCTTTTATTCTTGTTAGCTATGAACCAACATGCCCCGGAGAGTGTTTTACTCAAGATGCTTCTCCATCGGAACCGAATCACACCTGTACTGTGCAACGCACTTGTCATGTTGCAAATAATTATGCTCGCAGACGCACGCACAGCGAAAGAAGTGCTCGAATATGTGACCGAGAAAAAATTGCTTGTGCGTTTAGAAACCACGTGGTCCTTAAAATACCGCCTCCACCTAGTGGCAACAGCGCTGGTCAATCAGTGAAACAAACATGTCATTTCGACCACTGGCGCGACTAATAATAGTAACTAAATATTTGAACTTGGTTAGATCTTCCCGCTACGATGATTCCATGTCGGAGATTAGCCGCTGCTGAGCTAGGCATCGCCACATACGAGGTCCCTTGCCATAGAAGTTACGCCTTGACGTGAATATAACCGGTCTTGTTTGAATGGTTTCTTTCCCAAAGGCCCATCGAGTTGTGATCTGCCATTTCGCGCTTTCGAATCCACATTGCTGTTCACCTGGTTTCAAGAATTCTCCGTATAAATGCGCAGTAAGTAATAAACTAGGCCGATAGGCCACAGCAGGCTCAACTAAATACGACGAATGGCGCTAGCCGTATTCGCCAGCGTGGTTTCACAAGACTGGCAGGGCTCCGCCGACACCTGCACTGTTTTCGATGGCATGCCGCATTCTCCAGTGGATTGTGCTTTGCGCGATCGATATCGAAAGGCTGCCATATGCACCATGGGGGGAATCGTATTTGTAGTGCACCAGAGCATTTGTGCTATGAAAAGTAGGAGCATCGACGATTGGGCTATAGTCGGTTCAACATGTCGACTGCAAGCAGCGCAACACAGAAGAACGAAGACGGGACACACAAAGGCGCCTTCGTCTTCATTCTTGTCCGCTGCGCTGCTTCCAGTCGGCTCTGAAAAGCTCAAGATTTGCCAATATGAAGGTTTCGTGTCCTCCAGTCTTCGGAGAGGGCGCAGGCTGACGGACCAGTGATGACGTGAGAGGGAGAGTTCAATGCGTTGCAAAAGCTACGCAAGTGGCTGCTAGCACCCACTGACTGCGGATACGGCTGCAAGTGCGCTGCCGCACATTTTTGAAAGACATCAACGCCAGTGAGTGAAGGCAACACCGCTCCCAAGGAAAGCTCGATAAGAAGGACCCTCGCCTGGAATATGGAGACGCATACATGCTACGGAACAGATTACCCACAGACTACGCAGGTCCCTTTCAAGAAAAATATTCCTTCTCGTCACCTAAAACTCTTACGAAATCGCCATAGGTGCGCATCGTCTCATCCACATCGACTGCTTCTGTCGGGAGGAGGCTGCGAAGATACTTCGCAACTCACAATAGCCGAGAGGCCCCAGACAACGGACCCTTCTTCGTATCTGAAGAATTCAAGCTTTTCCTGGATCGCAACAATATTCTTTCCGCTCAAGTTGCAGACTACCACCATGAGTCATGTGGTCAAGTGGAACGACTTGTTCAAAAAAAAAAGAAATCGCAGGGCGGTTACGAGTGCGTAACGCGAATGTTGGTGATTTGGCTGTGGTGTGACAGCAAAGAAAGAAACCACGCCTTGTCCGGCGGTCGGGGCGCGAAGCAATCCCGCGTTGAAAGAAGCGCTAAAATGAACCTCTGACGCTTCCTGTTTCAGCCACGTATCCTGCCAGACCCTTCAACAAAAAGCCCCTCCGAGCAGCTGTTAGGAAGATAACTGAAATCAGCAATCGATATGTTGCCCCAAAGATCCCCAGGTGGTCGAAATTATTCCGGAGCCCTCCACTACGGCACCTCTCACTTCCTTTGTTCTTTCACTCCCTCCTTTATCCCTTCCCTTACGGCGCAGTTCAGGTGTCCGCCGATATATGAGACAGATACTGCGCCATTTCCTTTCCCCAAAAACCAATTATTTTTATTATATGTTGCACCAAGATCGCTGCGAAGCGCTGCTGAACAGGCAACTTGCAGCGATGAAGCATCAAGGAAAACAGCGCGCATTACAGGCTGGAGACAAATGTCTTCGAAAGAAACTTTGGCGCCGACCGACAATGTTGGTTGCTTGGAGTGGTCACTGCCCGCTATGCTCCTTTCTCATGCGAAGTCAAGCCAGCTAACGGCCAACGTTGGGATAGGGATATGTAGATCAGGTCGGGAAGCGCATTCCAGACCCAGATGACCTGCCCGCTTCACTCCGCCGGGCCTACGGCAAACCGACTCCAGATTTGGGTGAAGAGGAATGCTAGGATCAGAGCGGCAATGCAGTGTCAACAGTTGACATATCGCCGCAGCAAAAATAAGGCTCCAGCACTGCCACGTAAGAATCAGCTACAGTTGCAACAAAGGGCACTGGTGTACTCTCAGCTTCCGCCACGACGCCCGGTGATATGGTCTGGAGGATCAAGGCGGTTCCCAGAACACCACGGGGCTTCCATCTTAAAAAAAAAAAGAGGGGATCGTATACTCGCGCGTTAAGATGTTCATGCTGTCACGCCCGGAGCGTCGCGCGCGCAAATGCTTCCCATTAATTGTTAGTCTGTATGTTTATACGAACAGTGATGGGCGCGCGCGGCATCAGGTGACTCGGGCAGCCGGCTCAACACACTGATCGCCACAAGAAGCTATAGCGTCCCTTCGCCGCTTCGCTTTCAGTTGTAAATTTCTGCAGGGGTTCCTTCTCGGCTCTCGCCCGTAGCTGACGCGTTTCATCTGGCTGCCGGTACATGCAACCACCATTATGCATCTAATAAACCGAGTGGTAATACCAGGCTTCAAGACGCTATGGTTGCACTCTGAGAATCATATGCAGCAGATGTATCGTTGCTGAAAGCATTTTTTTAAATGGCCTCAATCGTTTGCAGACTAGCCTATAAACACCCTGTACAGCTAGTAAGTATGCTGGGCCTCGTCATGCAACTGAATCGTTTACTGACTATTATAAGAATTGGCGTACGTAACATTTCAGCGATTATTGCATACAACCACTATATGGTCGATTGATTGATCAATCGATTGATCGGTTCATTGATTGATTGATTGATTGATTGATTGATTGATTGATTGATTGATTGATTGATTGATTGATTGATTGACTGACTGACTGAGTGAGTGAGTGAGTGAGTGAGTGAGTGAGTGAGTGAGTGAGTGAGTGAGTGAGTGAGTGAGTGAGTGAGTGAGTGAGTGAGTGAGTGGTTTTCCGAACCATAACAATAGAGGAAGGAACTGTGGTATAATCTTCGTTTAGTGCTCAGTAAACGATGTTAGCTAAAACGTTAAGAACTATTTCATGACCCTGAGTAGTGGTGGTTCGACCAAAAGGCTCCAGTCGTGCTCGTGGTCCTGGAAACCCAGTGGCTTTAGCGCGGCAGGTTTTAGCAGTCTTTAGTAAGCGCCTGCAGCTGCGCATGCGTCGCAGGCATCCGACTGGTGTGATATACGCTATAGCAGGTCTTCCCTGTGCTAAGACGTTCTAATGTTTGTTCCGAGGAGCAGAGGATGCGAACAGCAGAGTGGGATAATTCTATACGTATGCTGCTTGCCATCACACTTCTTGTGATTAAAGGCGCGAAAATTAGAACAAAGTTATAACAGACAATGTATTTTTTTTAAAAGATTTGAATGGACGAATTCACCAAATGGGGGGGGGGGGGGGGGGTCAGAAACATGTGGTAGAAGTGTTTTCTCCCTACACGATGTTCTTTAAACGTAGCACTGCGAGATTCATAAGGTATGTTGTGCGTACGCACTGGCGTACCAGCACGGCCCCCAGCCAGGAGGCGCGCATACCGTCCTCATCCACACTATTATCTGGTCACCGCAACGGTTTGGATCCAACGAGTTGCACTGGATATTCCTCGCTTATCGCTTCACTCGTAGTCCTTGCATCTGGACACTTCCTCGCCTTTGCCCCGAGCCATGCCGAGCGGAACGCCGGGGTTTTCCTGCGCATTTACACTAAATGATAGATTTCTTTATAAGGTCCGTCGAGCTGGCCTGCTTTTTCCTGCAGCATTACTGCATCACGCCACTAGCATGTGATGCCTTTCAGCTCGCCCGCTGGCGCCGAAATTCGCAAGGCGGACACATAAATCCAAGACGCCAAGAATGAAGACAGAGCAAGCAAAAGTCGAGGTGCTCTAGACGCTGCAGCTGTCATATGGGACACGCGCTGAGAGATTCGAGGTGAGCGCTCACCACTGTATCCCTTCCGCTTTCAAAAAAGGGTCAGTGTTTCATTCAAAAGCGGTCCGTACCCTACAGCGCCATCGACGCGCGCGTTGAGCGTACCACGCCTCAATAAGCAAATTTACGGTAAATAAGTAAACGCGTGAACTACGGCGAAACTCGCGTGAACTACGGCCAAAGCTCCTTCCTCCAGTGCTGTATCAAGCGGTGGACTCCGAAACACTATCTGATGTGCTTATCTTTGGATATATCTCAGCCGCGTAAGTCATCCCTAACTAAAAACAGCGCACAAATTTTAGCGGAGTGTGGACAGCGCGCTTTTTTTTTTTTCGGAAACCTTCCCGCTCCGAGGCCGCTTTGTGAAATCTGCTTCTGCATAAGGACAGCAGAAGGTGAAACCTGGTCGTCCCTCGACCGCCGCAAAACGACGCTCTCACCGCGCAGTTGGAGCGACGCTGCTGAGCAGCTCGCACAGCCGGAGCTTCCCTTGTCGCATTACCGTAGTCTTCCAGTGACGACAGGGAAGGGCGCTCGCTCGGTACTTCACAGCGCGTGCTTGGCTCGTCATATTCGCCGGCAGCGCGCTCCGGCGGGTGTGAAGGTTAGCAGCGGCCAGTATAATACGAAATGCAGCAGCAACAGCACTGCTTTCTGCGCATGCACAATGCAACGTGTGTTTCCCTTCGTGCCGAGAGCAAATTCTTGTGCGCCGAATGGGAGAACGCCATGTCTCGGTACGGTGCAGTACACAAAGAGCGCGTTTGTCAGCTTATTCCGTTTTCGTTTAAAATACGACCTTGAAAGATTATTCCGTCGCGTTTGTTTCGCATGAAATGTTCGCCTGTCGGGTGACTTCGTCCTGCGTCAGCCCTTTGGGGCCAGGATTTGGCGATGAATAAAAAAAAGAAAAGCGTGGGTTGAAACAAAATTAAAGGTTCATAATGGTGACACCTGTTGCTAACACACCAGGAGTCGCACAGTAATGTTGTTTGCACTTGAGTGAAAAGGTTCTTCTCCGGGACACTTGCTGACCAATCAGCGTAGCCACTGTTGCATTTGGGTTGCAAGCCCCAAGGGTAGCGTTGGCCTGGCGGCCTGGGGCAAAGCTGGAAACATTCGAAGGTCCCGGCAAAGGATGAGTCGACTGGCAACAGAACAACTTGTTTATTCTGGCATCGCCAAAAGAGCAGCCGGTCAGGGCGACCACGTTACTCGCAGGAAGAAATCGAAGTCTCTCGTTGGCGTCCGGGGCAGCCCCCTTTATACCCACGGAGTCGAGGGCAAGAGGGAACGGCTTGGGAAGAGTCATCCGATACGGCGACGCTTGAACATGTTCAGGCGTGACGGGCGCGTCCGCCAGGCCGGCGCCGGTCAGACCTCCTCGCCTCCCAGTTGGAGAGCTCCTCTCCCCGGCTGCCGCGCTTTGACAAGCGTGGGCAAAACATGCACACACACAAACACGCACGCACGACGACACGTGGCACTGAAACCTGCCTGGACGCGCTTGGCGGGAGGCGTTGCGGCAGCGATGAACGAAGCCGCGGCATCCGGTGCATCCGCGCCGGCTATACCGCGCGCTGTAGGCGAGACGTAACAGACCGCCCCGCCGGGAGAAGGAGATCCCGATGGTCAGGGGACTGCATCCGCTGTCCAGAGGGATGTCGCTCGATGATGCTCATAATCGAAACCGGTGGTCCCTCGACGTTGCTTGAGCGCAGCGCACAGAGAAGGCCTCGTTCTCAGGTTCAGGTTCATACAGGGCACTGCAAAGTGACTTCGGGAGAGTTGCCATTTTTGTGCTCGTTCCCAGCAAGCGTTAGAACTACGCCGAAACGCAACCGCTCAGTCAGCAAGCACGAGACAACCCTCACTAAGCTCTGCCAGGCTCTTTCCCCTTTTATACTACTGCCTAGTTCCTTACAGTAGTCAAGCAGCACTCAGAACGCGTCCACAAATTGGAAAATTGCACTAGAAAGCACATAATCACTTTGAAACACTAAACAAAAGCAATATGTTAAAAATCCTGCCTCAGGAAGAAAACATCAGTAACCAACAACTTTGAGGCGGATTCCTACGTTAGGGGCTTCGACTTAAGCCATCGGCGTTACCGTTGAGACTCCCCTTTTTGTAACGCACCTCAAAGGAATATTGTTGCAAAGCGAGGCTCCAGCGCAGGAGGCGGCCATTTTTGGGAGAGATGTTCTGCAGCCATTGGAGAGGGCAGTGATCCGTCTCAATGATAAACCTCGAGCCGGCTAGGTAGCATGACAATTTCTGAACGGCCCACACGAGACACGCACACTCTTTCTCGGTGGCGCTGTACGCCTGCTCACGACAGGTCAGCTTACGACTAGCATACAGGACGGGGTGTTCCACTTCTCCATTGTCCCTTTGGCACAGTACAACGCCCATGCCTCGCTCACTAGCATCGCACTGAACAACGAACCCTTTGGTATAGTCTGGCGATCGTAGCACAGGCTGGCTTGTTAGGGCGCTCTTTAGGGCGCTAAAAGCTCTCTCCTTTGTCTCGCTCCAGACGACTGTTTGGGGCTCTGTTTTTCTTAGAGCATCCGTCAGGGGAGCCGCGATATCGGAGTACCTGGGGATGTACCTCTGATAGTAGCCGGCGACACCCAAGAACGACCGAATATCGGTCTTCGTGCGCGGTTGCGGGAAGTCTCGCACAGCGGCCACCTTTATTTCAGAGGGGCGGCGACGACCCTGTCCAATCACGTGACCGAGGTAGACAACCTCGGCCTGTGCTAATTGGCACTTGGGAGCCTTGACTGTCAAGCCCGCTTCGCGCAGGCGGGTTAGCACTGCCCGCAAGTGTGCCATATG
Source organism: Amblyomma americanum (assembly GCF_052857255.1). Classification (NCBI taxonomy): domain Eukaryota; kingdom Metazoa; phylum Arthropoda; class Arachnida; order Ixodida; family Ixodidae; genus Amblyomma; species Amblyomma americanum. The sequence continues at coordinate 179,003,221 of NC_135497.1, forward strand.
CTCAGACCAGGAGGCGGAGAATATCGCTACGTCGTCTAAATACGGTAAAGCGAATTCTTCCTGTCCCCGCAACACTTTGTCCATGAGGCTTGAAAAGCAGTATGGCGCGTTCTTCAAACCAAAACTCAAAACTTTAGGACGGAATGTTCCCATTGGTGAAATGAACGCCGCATACCTACTAGCCTCTTCTGTAAGTGGAACCTGCCAATAACCCCTGACAAGATCTAGGGTGGAAATAAACTGAGCGCTACTAACTTTCTCAAGGCGCTCCTCGATGTTAGGGATCGGATAAATTTGATCCTTAGTAATGGAATTAAGCCTGCGGTAGTCGACGCAAGGACGAGGTTCCTTGCCCGGTACCTCAACTAAAATCAAGGGGGAGGTATAATCACTCTCACCCGCCTCAATAACACCGAGCTGTAGCATTTTCTTTACCTCAGCCTCCATAATATCGCGCTGGCGGGGTGACACCCGGTACGCCTTGGATCGTACTGGCTCTGGCGAGGTAAGTTCTATATCATGAGTAAGGACAGAAGTCCTACCAGGCCTCTCAGAGAACTGACCTTGAAACTCTTGTAAGAGTTGGTGTAGTTCTGTTTTCTGCTCAGGCGACAGCGGTGCTTTAATGATTAAGTCACTAATGACCTGATCAGTGTCTTCCCTGTTCGTCACTGCGCCTAATCCCGGAAGCTCGACCGGAAGCTCTTCGGGAACGTTTACCATCATACACACCACTGCTTCCCGTTGTCTATAGGGTTTGAGCAGATTACAGTGGTAAACTTGCTGTGCTTTCCGCTTTCCTGGCAGACTCACCACGTAGTTAACATCCGACAGTTTTTGAACAATCCGTGCTGGGCCCTCCCACTGCACGTCGAGTTTGTTTTTTAGCGATGTGCGCAATACCATTACCTCATCGCCCACCTCAAAACGACGGGCCCTGGCTGTCCGATCATAATAAACCTTGGCCCTCTGCTGGGCCTTTGACATTGCTTCACTTGACAACTCCTGTGCCCTTCTTAAGCGTTCGAGGAGACTAAGCACGTATTCGACCACGACTGGGTCGTCGCCTCTGCCTTCCCACGAGTCTCGAAGCATGCGAAGCGGAGACCGCAGCGAGCGACCGTACACCAGCTCAGCTGGCGAAAACCCCGTAGCCGCATGCGGCGCGGTCCTTAATGCAAACATCACCCCAGGCAGACACAGCTCCCAATCACTTTGTTGCTCAAAACACAATGCTCTCAACACGCGCTTCATGACGGAGTGGAGCTTCTCAACGGAATTCGACTGTGGGTGGTACACTGAGCTGTGTAACAGCTTTACCCCACACCTTTCGAGAAAGGCTGTCGTCAAAGCGCTGGTAAACACTGTGCCCTGATCTGACTGGATTTCCGCAGGAAAACCAACTCGCGCAAATATGGACAGTAGTGCATTGACTATCTCAACTGAGCTGAGTTCTTTAAGAGGCACTGCTTCAGGGAACTTTGTCGCTGGGCAGATCACAGTCAAAATGTGTCTGTACCCCGTGGCTGTTACCGGCAGAGGTCCCACTGTATCAATAACGAGCCGTCTAAAAGGCTCCGTAATGATGGGTACCAACTTCAACGGCGCCCTCGATTTGTCCCCTGGTTTGCCAACCCGCTGACAGGTGTCACATGTCCTCACAAAGTGTTCTACGTCACGAAAACACCCTGGCCAATAGTACTCTTGCAAGAGACGGTCCTTAGTCTTCTTAACTCCTAGGTGTCCGGACCACGAACCGCCATGCGACAAGCGCAACAGATCCTGACGGTAGCACTGAGGCACGATCAGCTGATCGAATTCGACTCCCCTGCGGTCTAGATACTTCCGGTACAAGACCCCACCTCTTTCCACAAAACGAACATTTTTCTTGGCGATACCTTCCTTGACATTGCAGCGCATGTTTTCTAGGCTGCCATCCTTTTTTTGCTCGGCTATCAAAGCCGACCGGCTGACTTTTAGCAACCTATTAAGTCCATCGGACGTAGGCGCGATGAGCAAATCTGCAGATAGCTCTTCTAACTTTCCCGTGTCGGGCGTTTCCTCTTCAGTACTTGGTGCCTTCAGCGCTACAGGCTCAATTTTATTCAGTTCGGACGTGCTCTGAGTATCAGCTTGCTGCGCCTCCGACCCTTTCTCATTGTTCGACAACGTCGGCCCCGCAACTACCGCCTTTGCAGCGAGCTCCCGAACTCTCGATCTGGTTAAGGCCTGAACGCTAGCCTCACCAAACAAAAGCCCCTTCTCGCGCAGGAGGTGATCGGACCTGTTCGAAAATAGGTACGGGTACTGGGGGGGCAGCATAGATGACACTGCGGCCTCCGTCTCAATTGCTCCGAAAGGTCCTTCAATAAGCACTTTTGCTATGGGCAGACACACGCTGTGAGCTTCCACGGCTTGCTTGATCCATGCGCACTCGCCCGTGAACATATCGGGTTCTACGTAAGAGGGGTGAACTACATCCATTGTAGCTGCGGAATCACGAAGCACTCGGCACTCTTTCCCGTTCACGAGGAAGTCTCGCATGTAAGGCTCGAGAAGCTTCATGTTCTCGTCAGTGCTGCATAATGACAAAAACACGACTTTTGTTTTTGTTTCTGGACACTGCGCCGAAAAGTGACCCGGCTTCTGGCACGTATAACACACGCGCGCTTGCCTTGCCTCGAACCGCTTTCTGCGTTCGGCTTCGGCTGCCGCCGTCTCCTTACGTTCGGTCGGACTGCTTTCACTCGCATCCGCACTACGCGTGTCCCCCCTTGCTCTCATGGGTGTGAACTTCGGCCTCTCAGACTTGGAGCCAAATTCACCCTTTTGACCGTCCTTAGCTCCGCGAGCCCGACGCGTCACAAACTCCTCGGCTAGCTCGGCGGCTTTAGCCACTGTACTAACGTCTGGCCTATCCAAGACCCAGTACCGCACGTTCTCAGGTAACCGACTATAAAACTGTTCCAGCCCGAAACACTGCAGAATTTTCTCGTGGTCACCAAACGCTTTCTCTTCTTTGAGCCACTCCTGCATGTTTGACATAAGCCTGTAGGCAAACTCTGTATATGACTCATTTCTGCCTTTTTCATTTTCCCGAAACTTCCGACGGAACGCCTCCGCTGACAGCCTGTACTTTTTTAGCAGACTCGATTTCACTTGGTCGAAATCCTCTGCCTCCTCTCTCTTCAAGCGAGCGACTACGTCGGCCGCCTCGCCGGGTAACAAAGTGAGCAAGCGCTGTGGCCACGTTTCCCGAGAGAACCCCTGCTTCTCGCACGTTCGCTCAAAGTTAACCAGGAACAAACCAATGTCCTCTCCAAGCTTAAACGGCCGCATCAGGTCAGTCATTTTGAACGATACCCGTTCTCCTGCACCGTGTGCCTGACTTCCATTACGAGCGCGTTCCATCTCTACCTCGAGACGCTTCATTTCCAAAGCGTGTTGACGGTCGCGCTCTTCTTTCTCTTTTTGTTCTTTACGTTCTCGCTCCTCTTTCTCTTTTTGTTCTTTACGTTCGCGCTCGTCTTTCTCTTTTTGCTCTTTACGTTCGCGCTCGTTTTTCTCTTTTTCTTTTTGTTCCCTCTCCTCAATGGTCTCAAGGCATTCCGACAGCTCGTCATCCTCAGCCTCCAACTCAAGAATCGCCCTTAGCAGTTCTGGTTTTCTGAGTTTGTCTGAGACATCAAGACCCAACTCTCTTGCAAGCTCCAGCAATTTCGGTTTGCGCAACGACTTCAAATCCATGGCTGCTCCGAATGCTGCTTTCTCTACTGCCTACTATTGTCTTGCCGCAAACTAACCCGGCAGCAACGACAACACAATTACCAGCTCTGTTTCTGACACTAACAAAAGCCTGGCAAAACTCAGAAGAAGAAAGTCCCGCACTCACCAAACCTCGCAGCCACGAATTCAGCGCAGTCGTTCCGCTGCAGGCAACCAGTCATCACACAGGGCTCGTTGCACTGCTCCCGGATGGTCGTTGTGCTGCTCAGCATACAGTTGACCGCATATCTTCGCTGCTGGCCTCCGTTGTCGGGATCTCACCGCTGGCAACCAGTTGTTGCATTTGGGTTGCAAGCCCCAAGGGTAGCGTTGGCCTGGCGGCCTGGGGCAAAGCTGGAAACATTCGAAGGTCCCGGCAAAGGATGAGTCGACTGGCAACAGAACAACTTGTTTATTCTGGCATCGCCAAAAGAGCAGCCGGTCAGGGCGACCACGTTACTCGCAGGAAGAAATCGAAGTCTCTCGTTGGCGTCCGGGGCAGCCCCCTTTATACCCACGGAGTCGAGGGCAAGAGGGAACGGCTTGGGAAGAGTCATCCGATACGGCGACGCTTGAACATGTTCAGGCGTGACGGGCGCGTCCGCCAGGCCGGCGCCGGTCAGACCTCCTCGCCTCCCAGTTGGAGAGCTCCTCTCCCCGGCTGCCGCGCTTTGACAAGCGTGGGCAAAACATGCACACACACAAACACGCACGCACGACGACACGTGGCACTGAAACCTGCCTGGACGCGCTTGGCGGGAGGCGTTGCGGCAGCGATGAACGAAGCCGCGGCATCCGGTGCATCCGCGCCGGCTATACCGCGCGCTGTAGGCGAGACGTAACACCACCCATACGATACCCTTTTTGGACATGGTTCCGGACGCCAGCTCTTCAAATGAGACTTGTTCGTAATCCGTTGCAAGTATGGAAATATCTTGCAACCTGTAGTTATATTTTTGTGACATTTTTATTATATCCTGAAATAAATGTTAAATATTTTCTTTTTTTTTGCACCGTATCTGCTGAGATAAGATGCATTGGCATGAAAAAAAAAATGTTATTCCCTTTTATACTGAAAAAACCATCTCTTGCGTGGTCTACAAAACCTTTGCGTGATCTACTCATATTTGACGTTAACAAGATGCAGAGCGGTTCGGCACGTTATATAACTCTTTAGAACGGCAGGCACGACATCCTGCCTCACTTCGCAACGTCTCGCGGCAGCAGCCAGCCAGCCGGTCGAGCACGTTGTACATAGAACGCGACCCACTGTGAATATCGGTGTGTCGTTTTCACCAAGTCAAAAAGCGATGAAGGAAGCACGCTAATCTTGTGCTGATAAGAAACCGCATACTCTGCACCTTTCTTATTTTGCGTCTTCCCTCTTCGCTGCCAACCATGGAGGTGTAATATAACAACGCATACTACAAATGTAAGCAGGAGCTTAGGAGCTAGATAAATCGCATAGGTGCACAGTTGCAAGGACATGGAATGGAGCGTCGAGGTCGCCCTCAGGGGCAAAATCTATCTCTGCTTCAGCGTGGAACTTGGGAAGTATCGTGGGGATAATTACTCCACAGGAGCGCTTATAAGCACTCAAAAGGAGAGTTGAACCTCGTTATATCGAAGTTGAAGCGGTCCGACCATTACTTCGTTATATCCATAGATTCGTTATAGCCCGTGTTGGCTGAGCTTCCAAATGGAATCGTCATTACTTCGTTATATTCATTATTGCGTTATAAACCCTTTTGTTATAACCAGGTTCGACTGTACATGTTTATCTCTGAAAATCAGGACGTAATCTTCGGTTGATGCTTAACAGGTGTTCCTATCATTTGTACTTATACCTCTACTCGCCAATGCCAGCAGCGTATGACTACGCGAAGACGAAACTCAATAGGAGAGCGGCGTGGTCACCAACATTTTCAAGAAATGAATTAAAATGAATGCCCGTCATGGACGTTTAAAAGCCAGATCCGGCCGAAGCCGTGTCAGACCTTTGGTCGGGCAGAAACGAACAATCAGGACCAATCGTTCACTGTTTATATATTTTTAGCAAAAAGAAATACAGAGAAACAGACGATCATGCAGTGTGATGCGGCAAATCTGCGTTAGCTTTTTTTGCCTTTTACTTTTGGCTTTTCGCTTTTACAACTTTTCGCTTTTGAATGGGATGACTATAGCGTTGATTAGCGTTGATCAAGTCGATGTTGCACCGCTGCTGGAGCGCGCAGGGCTGCCGTGCCGTAGTTGAGGTGTACGCTCTGTAATGAGACAGTTACTGCGCGTTTTGTTTCACTAAAACCAATTTTTCTCTTAGCGACCTTCACAAATATCCGCGGCGCAGAACGAACGGAGGAAAGATGATGATGACGATGGCAGCCAAATTATTGATTGACTGGCAGCACGAGAGGCTGCGGTGATGACTAAGTTCCAGCAGTTGGTTAGGTTTGCTTTATTTTCTTTAGGGACGCTAAAGACCCTTTTTTACGTGCTTTTATTCAGCCGAGGCTGGGCAGGGTTTCGCCTGAGTTTGTCGTCACATTACGCCATATTCATGGAACTATTGGAGGAAAGTTGTACAATCCTGTCATTTTCTGTATACATGCTTTTCCTGTGTTTATCTCAGTCGAGTGACTCGAAAACATGTTTAAAAAATTTATAAAAGTCACGCTTACTTCCACCCTTGTACAAAACTTTGTATAATGCAGGTACAGGGCAAGGTACCTTAAAAAAGTGTTTGAAAATTATGACGATCCGCTCTTAAGCTAAAACCTTCGTTTTTCGACTACACACTTTGCCCGTAAAAAACGTGGTTGGAAGAGAAGGTATTATCTGTGCCATAGGGAGTGCACTGTTTTCTGTGCAAAAAGGACGAAACGATTGCTCATATTTTCTTGGACCAGTGGAACACGGTTTTTTTTCTTTGACCTCATCGAGAGGACTCTTACAAAGGATTTTCCGCTCGACCCCTACGGCATCGTGTACAACCCGATTGAAAACGTTGAAAACGAAGATGGCGTGCCTTACGAGCTTCTTGTGGCTTTGGGCCTGCATAGTGCGTATATGGAGGAGCAGGATGCCGGTGTGTCACCCAGATCCTAAAATACGACCAATTAGAGAGTATTTTAAAGAAGCGATGGTAAAAAAATATAGGAATAATCAAACCTGAGAATCCGCACCTGAAGGCTTCCGTGCACAGAAACCTTAAAGAGAAATAACTTTTGACTTTGTACGTTTGTCACAGTGCGGCTGATAGTCCTTATATGCATACTGTTTGACATTGATGGCAGCACAGAAAAAAAAAGCTGCAATGGCCGAGCGGTCTAAACCAGCGGAAAGCGAAGCTGATATGTTTGCTGCGCCACCGGTTCAGATCTCGCTCGCGGCTGTAGGTATGGAGCGAGTTTCGTTTCTGTTTCCTCACATTCCGCTTCCTCCTTTCACCCCTTCACTAAGGCTTCGTCTTCAAACACGTTCCGACGCTGTCGACGCTGTTTCAAAAAATGACACTTCTACTGCCACTGTAGTAAAAGGAAGGTGAAAGTAACGTCTATGGATGTGCATTTTAAGTACGCGTAATTGCGGCTTGCATTTAGATCAGATTAAGTGTGAGAGCATTTTATTACTATTTATCATTTGGTAATGATAAAATAACTTTTCGCCCTTTTTTTGCAGAAGGTTAGCGCAAGTCCACTTGGCGAGATGTAAAAAACAGCTCGCACATCTGCACACGTGAGTGTGCCGCGTGTTCATCAATTAGCATGCGACATGTAAAAAACTTTTATCGGGTCAGGGGACAGGGATGGCATTTTCGTGTTGCTGCAGTTATGAATTTATGAATTTTGAATACTCACGTCTCTCTCTCTCTCTCTATCTATCTATCTATCTATCTATCTATCTATCTATCTATCTATCTATCTATCTATCTATCTATCTATCTATCTATCTATCTATCTATCTATCTATCTATCTATCTATCTATCTATCTATCTATCTATCTATCTATCTATCTATCTATCTATCTATCTATCTATCTATCTATCTATCTATCTATCTATCTATCTATCTATCTATCTATCTATCTATCTATCTATCTATCTATCCATCCATCCATCCATCCATCCATCCATCCATCCATCCATCCATCCATCCATCCATCCATCCATCCATCCATCCATCCATCCATCCATCCATCTATCTATCTATCTATCTATCTATCTATCTATCTATCTATCTATCTATCTATCTATCTATCTATCTATCTATCTATCTATCTATCTATCTATCTATCTATCTATCTGTCTGTCTGTCTGTCTGTCTGTCTGTCTGTCTGTCTGTCTGTCTGTCTGTCTGTCTGTCTGTCTGTCTGTCTGTCTGTTTTTGCGACGCAGTTGTTTTCTCGCCGCTTAACATCCACTAGGTAAAGATAGTGTTTTTTTTTTTTAGTTCGATCTACTACAAGGTTCCTTAAGCAAACTTGTGGAACTTTCAGCATATCTCCAAGAGGGAGAGTGAATAAATAGACGGTTCACTTAATTACCTGCTTAAGAATAGGAAAGTAATCTATTTGAGGCACATACATGCCTTAAAAATCTTTTGAATCTCGAGGCTCCGCATGGGAGGCGTAAAATATATGTTGTGCCTCCCGGTGTTTGCTCTTTTTGCGCAGCGGAGTCCAGCAAATAGAGGTGTCCCTTACCAAAGCGAAAAACAGTAGGTTCTACAAAAGCTCTAAGTCCACGAAACACATGACAGTAGGACACTAACTGAACAGCCAAACTCAAAATCTAGAACTGTGTAGCAATAAATATCTACAGCCCCTTGTCTGTGTGAATTCGTAAGCATCACTGAACTCGCAATTTTGAGGAGAGCGTCTCAGTTGCTTAGACCGCTGCACTCAGTGACTGGCGAGCTGGGGAAAATCATATTGCTGCTGCGCGTGCTAAATGGTGAGAGATGCTGGCAAAAGCGCTGCATACTGCACGGGTGTAGAAAGCTGGCATCAAAAATATTGATGGCGCATTGATTCAGCGTTAGTCATTTTTCTTGCTGTTGCGTCCAAGAACATCTTATATCAAGGCATTCCAGGTCAAGTTACGAACCTGCCATGGGTAAGAGACTTTATGTAAACATCTTTCTTGTTCTTTTCGAAGTCGGGGACGCACGTAGATGCGACAGACACTGCCCAAGACTCCAAGTACTGAAGAAACGAAGTTGCGTGAAACGACAGGGTGTAGCTGCCAGTTCGTTCCTTATCAACGTTTCGTCTGGCGCCCATCATTTCCAACTTTTGGAGGCGCTGTCCCTACGCCGTATAGAAGTGGAGGAACGCCAGCGACTCCTGGGAAATTTTGAAACGCGCCATTCGATGGCGGCCTCCCGGCGATGCCGACGAGCGGTTCGCCGCACTGTTCAAGGCAGCGCGCGCTTTCGATCCGCAGTTAAGCTCGGCAGAAGCCGGGAACCGTAGCCAAAGCATTGCGCTGCGCGCCCTTCTTTCCTGGAGGGGAAGAGAGCGTCAACGCAGGGGTCGGGGCGAAATGACTGAAACGCGCGCGAGCGCACTGACGTTGCATTTTTTTTGTGCGGTCACTTGTTTGGTGTTTTTTCTGCACCCGCCGCGTTTCCTGAAGCACGCTATTCCACTTTCGCCCGCTCGAATCGTCTTCTTGCTCGTGTGCGGCAGGCAGGCGGCTAGCATGCTGGCGAGCCGCCACACACAGACTTTTAGGAAGCGAGCTCCCTCGTTAATAAGTGGCCCGAGCAACGGCACCGAAATAACACGCAGCGCACAATGCGGAGAAAACTAGGAAAAGCCGCAGTTGTTAAAGTCACAAGCGAAGCGCGCACCGTGTCCTGGGGTCCCCCCCTCCGTCCTTATCCCTCTCCCCGACATGGAGCCGACTCGGTGTCGGGTTTCTGCGGCTGGCCACCGCTCAACAATCGGCGGAGACATGCGCGTGGCTCTGTGATGGACACACGCGAGGAAAAATGTAAGGCGACCTGAAGGAGAAAATATAGTATACGAAAAATAATTGCTCGCTACGCTGTCGTGGGCCACCTATAGGCTTACCGGCGTGGTCTTACTGTTGTGCTTGCAGTGCTTCTTTTGGTTTGATGCGGGCACTCTGTTTGATGCCAAGAATACTTCCCCGTTCTTTCGGAGGTTCATCAAGACGGAAGGCAGCCAAGACAGGTTAGCAAGAGGTGGCCAAAGGAGACCATGATGTGTGGACTCTGGCTTAAGCTCATGCAATCAATGCCGCGTAACAAGCAGTGATGGAGAGTTCAATATAGGAGTGAAATTTACGTGACTAGGTATGCGATATGTTTTGACGTTTTGATGCGATAGCGTTAAGGCTTCCGTTCTGAAGAAAATCTGGCGTCGGCGTCATCGGCGTTGTGAGCGAAAAATTCCCGGAGAAGACCTAGGTGACGTCACCTTGTGGCGTCATCACAACTTTCTCACCGCATTGTGAGCCAACTGACCACCGTGGCAGGTGGAAGTTATATTAATGATTAGTCGCGAGAGTGTTCGGGAAGAGCAACCTGAGTCGCACAAGCACCACGGGTGGCAGCACCTGCCATCGCAGGGCTGTGGCACATCGCTTAACCGCTGCACCACTTTGGCAGGAGGGATGTGAGGACTCACAGGGATCTATGAATGTAGACAGTGACCAATTCCGCACATATGAGCATTAACCCTTTCACGCTATCGCGTCGTACCGTTATGCGGCAGCTTAAGGGTACTCTTCAATTTTTCCTGAGCTTGCAGTGCGTTTAAGTGTTCTCGTTTAAGTAATGAGGGAATAAAAATTTCGTCAGTTACGCAACATATTGTAAAAAAGTCATTCGGTGAATGAATGAAGCATGTCGCGCAGCTCTTCCTGAAACCGTTCTGTTTATCATGATTCAGGTGACCCGGACAAAAATTATTACCGTGTTGATATGCTCACTATCTTCTTGGTCTTAAAGTGAGCTGCTCCGTTCTTACACACCAGTCTACGCGAAGCACTCTACAAAAGCAGCTGGGGAGACGAGACCGCACATCACAGACACTATTAACAAAGGGTGAAGCTTTGTGCAGTCTGCGACGTTGATTTTTCTTTTCCCTCCGCGGTGACATCAGATTCGTTGTCACCTTGTTAATATGGTAAACGACAGCACTTGACACACGTTCTCTGCCCTCCTGCTCCCGACATCGACGACATGCGTGATGAATGCGTTGCCCACTCGCTGTGACTTCGCTAGGCAGGTGAATCCTCATCTTCGTGATAAACGGCGCTTGTAAGGTAAAACATCAGCGGAAATACTAGACATTTTGCGCCGTTGGACGTGCGCGACTGTTAAATGTTCACAAGCGCGGCCGTCGCTTTATGTGGAAGTTTTCACTCAGCTGCGGCTCAGTTTTCTTCTCTCGGGAATGGTGCAGGATTGGCAAGCCATTAAAGGCCTGTTATTGTGCACTGGGAGGGCAGCCTTGCTACTTTGTCTATGTGTCCTCAGTTTGTTGTTGTTGTTGTTGTTGTTGTTGTTGTTGTTGTTGTTGTTGTTGTTGTTGTTGTTGTTGTTGTTGTTGTTGTTGTTGTTGTTGTTGTTGTTGTTGTTGTTGTTGTTGTTGTTGTTGTTGTTGTTGTTGTTGTTGTTGTTGTTGTTGTTGTTGTTGTTGTTGTTGTTGTTCATTTTCTAGCGACTTTTGTCGGCATCAAAGTGGTACCCGCTTGAAGCAGCAAGTCTTGGATGTAGCCGGGCTGCCCTACGTTTTGTTTTCTGTTAAAGTTGGCCTCTTGCTTGTAAACAGGAAATATGCGTATAACCATGGGCGCTTACCTTTACTGCTTGCGCGAATACTGCCAGCTGTTCAAGGATTCAAAAATCAGTGCCCCGGTGCACATTAATTCATTTATGCATACGAGCACGGCTCACGCTGTGCCTCTGCACCGCTACCAAGTGAGGCAGATGAACTATTCAGAGCAGCCTCGTCGTCAGGGGCTACGTGGAATCGTGTCAGCCTTCATTACGCAAATGGACGGGGGATCAAGCTGTCCTTTCAGCTTGCGTATGCCGCTCGTCGTTCGCAGCAGGTGCGTTGTTCTTAAGCCTAGTCTTTGGGACTCGGCTTATTTTCAACGAAGACATGAAATATTACTCATGATAGCCACTTTGGCCTCAAGGGCATCCACCTCTAGACTCTATTCATCGGCGTATGCTTTGGTTTATTCTCTCGTCCTGATTTTTTTTCGCTTTTTTTTCTCTTTTCGAAATGGGTGGATGATCAAAAGTGAGCTCAGATAACGTTAAAAATCCATCTTTTTTTCAGTTCTTTAGCAACCAGAAGTTACACGAATAGCGATTCAGTTCATGTAGGCGTCCGGCGTCTTCCCAGTGCGGACAATGGTGAAAGGCGAACTTCCAGCGACTGAACGTCAGTGAGGAACGTCAACGCAGAAAAGCTTGTTCGGTGGAAATGAGCGAAATACATCTAATTTCTACCCCCATACAAATTCACAAGGAACAAGATTTCTTCCAGTATCTGCCCTTTCACCCATTTCTCAGGCGACCAATGTAATATTTCTGGCTTTCTGCAGCTGAAAGGAGACCGCGGAAGAAATGAGACAGTGCTCCTGTTCACATGTCAGCCCCAAATGCGCTTCGGCTTGCGCCGTATGCCCCAAAGTGCGCAGGGTCTAACGCAGCAATCTACTAAATGCGCGCGTTCTCGCCCACTTATCGCAATTTGCCTTCTTTACTCGTGGCACTGGTGTCCTTCCTCTACCCGGGTGCAGCTGGTTGCCTTATTGTCGTCGCTGGGCGTCCGAAATGGGTCGGATGAATATCTGGCACATTGTTTGACGCGTGTTGGGCAACTTTCTCGGTGTCGCGCTGGGTCGTTTTGCTTCTGGCGGTTCTTGTTTCACTCCAAGATTTTCTTTTTCTTTTTTCGTCCCTGCTGCCGGGAAGGTGGCTTTTGCAGAGAGCAGGTTTCCCCTCCGCTCTTGGCGCAATAGCCGGCTTCTGTTTCGAGGCTGGCAGCGTAGTTATTAGGGAAGAAAGTGGAACTGGTCCGGATGCAGCGTCGTCGTTGGTGACCCGCTTGTCCGCAGAAGGAACAGCCTGCGGCTGCTGACGGGAGCTGGAGAGGAGGGGAAAACAACAAAGACAGTGAAGACAAGAATAGAGGCAGAGGTTGCCGCAAGAGGCGAAAGTGAGCGCAGAGGCGTGCGACCGGTGCCAAGGCTGAATCGCTTTGCCGATGGCGCTGTTGCAAGACAGGAATAGGCGAACTGAGGAGGCGCACTGATTTGTGACCGTCTCGAATGTTTTGCCCTGCATTTGTTCACCTCTCGCACGTTTGAGGGTGAGAAGAAAGGTACTTGATACTGAAGAATGTTTCCCGCATACGTGCTGCGTCCAGGGCACGGCGCTCCGGCAACGCGGGCGGCATCCGTGGCCCTCCGGCAACGCGGCATCCGTGGCCCTCCGGCAACGCGGCATCCGTGGCCCTCCGGCAACGCGGCATCCGTGGCCCTCCGGCAACGCGTCGCCGCTGGCGGCTTGATCATAACTACTGTGGCTGCTACTGCGCAAGCGCGCAGGATGCCACACCATACACTGGTGATGACGACGAGGTTAGCGCGAGGCACGTACTATGCGCACGGGGTGGTCACGTGATCGCGGAAGATCTTGCCCGACTGCGCTCGACGACGTTTACGCTGGGAACCTTTGCGCTAACAGCTAGCGCTGTAAAATAATCTGAATGCAAGGTGACCGACTAAGCGTGTCCGAATAGCAGTGACGGTACGAAGTAAGTGGTAATTACTGCCAGATAAAGCTAAAACAGGGGCCATGGGATGGTGCACAGTAGCACCACTGGTAGCTGCGCATTTTTTCAAGATGCCAGATAAGCACATACTCGGGATAAGGCGAAGACGGATTCCCAAGTCTAGAAATTCAACTGGAAAATGCACATGGCAAGCAAAACGCCTCAGGAACACGACGACACAGAAACGGTTTCCCAATTGCAGCGCACCCAGTAGTCATCATAGTCACCATCATCAGCCTAACTACGCCCGCTGCATGAGAAAGGCCTCTCCCATACACCTCCAAGTAATCTCGCCCCGTGATGGCTACGGCCACCTTATCCCCGCAGACGTCCGAATCTGAGCCGTCCACACAACTCTCTGCCGCCCGCTGCTACACTTTCTAACAGCTTCCACAAAGTAAGCTTTTTTGTGGATCTTAAATACAACATTATACCTGGCGATTCTTTTTAAGCTTTATAAAAAAAATTACGTTGATGGTCACGTGGATGCTGCCTCGAGCAAGAGTGTGTTTGGGCTCGGCAGGCACAAGATAATGGGATAGTGGTCAATGTTGTGCGACTGAAATTTGTTATTATATTTTACTGCTAAAGCAGGACTAATGTACATGCCCTCCCCCACCCCCGCCATCCAGCCGCGTGAATATAACGTCAAGGTAAATGATCTCACCACCATCCATTAGCACCACCAACCACGCCACCTCCCCACCTCACCCTCTAGCTGCCACCCTCTACCCACCTCCACCTACTGTCACCCTACAGAAAAATCATGTCGCATGTGTGAAGCCTCGGCTGAGAGTACGAGCATCAAAGTAGTCATCGACGGAAATCCAATCGCCCTCGCTGAACTGCCGCATCGCCCCGTAATTTTTCTAATCCGACAGCACTAGGAGGCGAAAGCTGTCCGGCGACGTCGGCGTCCGGCGTCAGTGTAAAGCCTGCACTTGCTAGGAGCTGTTTTGGGGGATTTGCCTGCAGTCATTCGACCTAGACTTGCCTCTCTCCACCTGTCTTCCATACCCCTCTCCCCTATCCACATGCAGGGGAGACGAGGGAGACGCGCGACGAAGAATGACTCAGCAGAAACGAAAGCGACTAAGAAGAAAATAACTATGACAACAGTAGCCTGTACGTGCAAAATTTACGGCGACCCGAGGAATCACGTGGGGAAAAAAGACTTGCGGGAACTATTCCTTCTTACATTGCTGGGGAAGAGAAAACTGGCCCTCACAGACCCCACCGGTGGCTGTTTGATACCGCCGCCCGCCAGTGCAGTGGTGCATCGCTTAACCGCTGCGCCACTTCCCCAGTAATGGTATGAGGACTCGCCGCGATCTAACAATGTGACACATTTTGCAGTTGCTTAGTCAAAATTGTAATAGAATGAGATTGAATTATATTTGGAATAATTGGAATAGATTCAGAACTGGAATAGATTGGCGTGTGAAAGAAGAATGCTGTCGCATTTCCTCCGCATCAGTCCATTTTATCGCCTCTAGCTGTTTCATTATTTACCATATCCAGCATGGTCCAATTGCAATCTTTATAGACCGTATTGATTTGGGGCTAATCCACTGTACAGAACTTGCCAAAGTGCAGTAAGTCTTGAGGTACCATAAATCAATTCCCTGCATTTTCGCCCCCCATTCGTAAACTTGACACTCAGCGTGCTCCGGAAAGGGACGCAGGCTGGAAAAAGCAGGGAATTTATTTATTAATACCTCAGGACCTATTCCACTTCGGCAAGTTCCGTAAATTGGATTAGCCTCGAATCAATACAATCTACAAGATTGCGATTGGAACATGCAACAATAAGTGAATAATTATAAAGCTTATCAGCAAATTATGGGTAATATGAAAATGAGTGTAAAATACTGAAGAATAAAACATTTCTACTACTACTCTTACTATTATTATAACCGTGATCGATACCTTGTTATCTTGTGTGCGCCGACTACAACACATTCAGTTAAGGCTCCAAAGAGTGAAATGAATCGCCCGGTATACTGAGCCCCTTGTAACAGTGAGTGGCGCTTTGTTCGTTTAATAAACGAATTTTACTTACTAATCCGTGAAGCCACGAACAGTAAATATCGAACTGCGGGCCTCAAGCCCTCAACAGTATTAACCAGCAAAACAATATTAGCTCAAACAATGCTATTTAGTACATTTTAAAAGCAGCTTTTCTTCGCCCAAGACCAAGCGGGGATTTCTTTATGAGTAAACCATTAGAGGAAAACATGGAAGTTTCATTTTTTTCAAAACATCCTGAACAAAAAAGATGCAGGTATACGAATGTGTTAGTGTTTACCGCATTTTCTGGTCTGTAAGTCGCATTACACCACAAACTGCTTTTTCCCAGAAAATCTCACAAATAAGTAGCAACCTTAAAAGGTCATTTGATGGGCTCAAAGTGCATTCATAAATCTGCATGTGCACAACCGAACTTTTCGCTTGATGCAAACAATAAATGACTTGTCGACTCTTGCAGTCCGGTCTAGGTCGCAAAGTTCAAACAATATTGAATCGCCAGTTTTATAACTCCTCCTCACGTGTAAGCATCCCAAAGAGTCATTAACTTGAATCTTCACGAAAAATCCGCGACTTACGCACTGAAGCAACGGTAACGCCCCCTTGCCCCCTTGAAGGTGCAGATTTTTTAAATTTTTTTTGCAGTGTACGGGAGTCCCGTCAAATGGTGCGTCTACTTTGCAGAGTTAAAACACTAGCGGATTGCATCCTTGGCGCGCAAGTTGTCTGAGGTGAGAAAATAAATCGCTTTCTGTTTTCTCGTTTTTTTCATCCCTGTATCGCATTTACGTTCACTCCGAATGGCAGCTGTAAACTCATAGCCCATTTTTCAGGGCCTGTGAACCTCGAATCATTGAATGTGTTGCACTGAGCGCACGTTCAGCTTACGCATTTGGCCTCATGCATGAAAACTGGTGGACAGTTCGCATGACGTGTTATTTTACATAACTCTCATCAGCCGGCATCGCCTGCGGGAGTTGGTGCGAGCATCGGCCGAAGGCATCTGTTGGCGGAATTTTGGGTTATGCGCCGTGATCGGAAACTGTATCTGCCAACCAGTATATCCAAACTGAGGCAACCGCGTAATGGAAGCAAAAACAACCGAAGTCCCAGTTTCACAGATCCTGAAGAATAGGAAACAACCCTAACGGTACCCGTTGCAACCGCTGGCTCTAACTGCCTTCCGAACGTTCTTTGAAAACTTCTGGTAGCAAAATATCGGTCATTTCATTTCATTTATTTCGTTCTTAAAGGCCCGAGGATATTACATTTAATTATTCTGAGCCCACAACGATTGCATCATAGGGCCTGTTGTGTAAAAATTCTATCCTCACTTAACCTAGCATAAAACTCGACTGAAGGAACATGTTTGTTGTTGACTGGCCTGATCTTGCGTGGCTTATACATGATGGAACCTACTGAACCGCAGTAAGCATAACATCTAGGTCGGCCTACCTTTCCTGATTTGATGGACAATACGCAGACCGTCTACACCCGATTTGACAATGAACAAGTGATGCGATTGCTGTCCGCAAATATTGTTCGAAAACATGGATGTTCACCGTTTTTCACCGTTTTGAGGAAACTATACAGCCTACGACTATTCACTGTCGTGCGTCAGTGCGGCCACGACCAGCAAGCATGCTATATCCATGGCTCGCTTTTCTTCGCCTCTTCTTGGTGCTTGCTGGTGCATAGTGCAGTGAGAGAGCAGAAACTTTTTTTTAAACATCAAGTGCGTGCGTTGGCGACACGCTCCATGTGGGTCGCGCCCCGAACATACATGGCCACCCATGCGTGTGGAGATGGTATTCGAATATGATAAAAAAGCACAAACTTTGCTTTCTCTGTTTACATTTTTTTCGCGTTGTATTTTTCATTTAGGACTATGCTGTAGATTTTGTTTTTACTTTTTTTATCACAGTGAAAACAAAGACACAAGGGTTACTCATCAACAAGCGCTACTTTTTCGCATGTGTGTTTCTCCGTTAGTGATGTTAACGAATGTAGAATGCTAATCCGCGAATTTAACGGGGCACTGAATCTGGTAATAATAGAAATAGCCGCAAACAGAGACCGTTTTTGTGCGCGTGAACTGGGCGTGACGACGTAAGGAGATTAAGGCGAACCATGTATTTCCAAGTTAAATCTCGGCACGCCCACAACCGTATGGGCGGTCATAAATACATCCTGCCGTCTTCCATGCCCACAGACAGCAAGCCACGGGAGCTGGAACGCCCCTCCCCTACACCCAAGGATAGAGAGAGACTTCAACGGCTGAGCGGGAAGCTCTTTTTTTCGTGAATGTTTCTTTCCTCGCTCGAATGCGGGGTCGATTGTGCCGGGGTATCTGCCGAGGGACGTCACAGGGGGTGTCGGGCACCTAATTGCATGCGCTCTGCACGCAGGATACCGGTTGCTTCACGTGGCGCAGCTGCCTTACGTGAGCGCCATGTAAAGATTGGCTCGGGCTTCCGCTGGCTGCTGCTGCTGAGATGACTAAACTCAGCGTAAGACGATTTTCGTTTTCCTCCCGTTCTGCGCGCGTTTCTCGCGGCCTAATGGCTCCCCGCACATGCATATCGCGGTGGGAAACAAGCGAGTAAAACTGCCTGCAACACTTGGAGGCCAGTGCGATAGCACGAAAGAAATAAAAGAAAGAAAGAAAGAAGAAACGGGAGGGGGGGGGGGGGGGAGACGAAAGCAAAGCGACGTCGACGACTCTGAATGCCGAGGCAAGGCTTGGTCCGACGCTGCTGCCGGGAGCAATTGACCCGGATTAGGCGGGCGCGCTTTTCCTTCCGTCTGAGGAGATCGTCTGCGCGGCAGACGATGCGTATCGGATTATTAAAATGTGAGCTTCTGCGTCCTCGTTCTCCGCAGCCGGCCCAGCCTGGGTGGCTGAGGGCGGCTCTCCGCGATTTTCCTAGACGATAGGGCAGAAGAGCCCGTCTGCGCCCGGGTCGTGTCCGTCCGTGGGATGTCTCGCCGAGCGAGGTCTTGGGAAGGGAAGGGGCCGCTGAAAGAACTTTCCAGAAAACACTGCATGGTGACCTTAGTGACTTTCTGTCCGTTCAGCATGGCATTTATTTCGTGCGCGGGCGCTGGTCGCCTCAGAGGAAACGAATGATAGAGAATAGATGGTCGGAGTTCCAGCTCGAAAACAAAGTTGAGGTCATACGTTTAATGTATGCAAATATTTAGATATGCAAAAGTAAAAAAAAGAAAAACTTCAGACGTAGCTGTGTACTTTGCCGATGGAACTGGCAGCAAAGGCTGGCACGTCCCCCTTTCCTGTGAGTCGAGTATTTTTACAAAGGTCGATAAAAGCGGTGCATATCTCCGTGCACACCTCGCCGAGCCGCCTTCACCGACCGGTCTCGGCGTTTTCTTCAACTTAACCAAAAGTGCCAAGCTCGAGTCACCGATAGTATAGTATGGCGTCCCTTTCTGTGCACGTTGAGGCCGCACCAAACACTCCTAAGCACCGCCGCTGCAGCAAGACTCCGACGTTGAAGATACAATTAGGCCTCGGTTAGGGCCAGCAGCGAACAGGCGCCATTAAAATGTTATTGCGCGCCAGTGAGTGGGTGCTTCGGCAGCACTATGAATGTGCCCGGCGATTTGTCGCGCGCACTGTGCGAGGGAAAAACTGGTGATAGAGAAGTACCGCTCAGGGGCACTGTGTGTTGCAATTTTTTTTTTTTCAATTGATGATTCCTGCACCCACAAGGTAAATTCAATCTGTTCTCAACCCAACTATAAATAAATAGTGCTACAGACAAATGTAGTTAAATGAGGAGCTTCTTACCATATGCATATGAAAGAATCAAACAGTCACGCGGTACTAGGAAATCAGAGAGGAGCGGTTCTTTGTTGTTCGAAGCCAATTTCAACACGGGACATCATGAGTTCGGATCCTACCGGCGACATTTTTTTTTTGTGCGAAAGCACGACTTCACGAGGTCAAACCGGCAAATCGAGCTTGTGTGGAGTTTGACCTTGAGGGTGACCTTGGCCAAACCATAAACAAATTAAATAAATATTGCCACGCGTAGGTTTCGAGCCCGCGATGGCGCGAACAGATCAGCTTCGCTGGCAACTGCACGAGAGCACTAGGCTATTGTCGCAGCCTGTCAGGCCAAGTGTTTAACTGTAACACGCCCTCGCGCTGTGCATTTCACATCGTCGTCTTCGTCATCTCTTACTACTACTGAACTAATATCGTCGCCAGACGTGCCAATGACACGTAAAATCTAAACCATGCGCCAATCAAGCCAAACACATGCTTTCGCAAGCCTACTCGGTTTAACTACGTGGAAACCCTGCCACTTTTTGTCTTTTCTTCCACTTTATTTAAATGGTACATCTTCCATATATAAAATCATTGCGGCACTGATTCCCTATTTTAATCAGCACCAGCATTAGGATAAAACATTCCCCTATGCCTCCTTTGGTGTCAGTGACAGTGGCCTCTGTCATATACAGCTGAACTTTTTAAATTTTGCATGCATGTTGCATCATTTTTTTTGGTAACGGTTACGAGTTGCATGATTACCATTCTCATTCGATCTCGCTCCACGCCTTGCTGAAGGTCGCTCAACGGCAACGGCTGAAGCGAAAGACACCATCAAGCATCGATGCGTGATGGAATTTTTGGCGAACGTGAAAACAGCGCTGAAAAGTATTCATGAGCGCATGAGAAATATGTACGGGGACTGTGTGCATTCACAAGCGACTATCGAACGGGGGGCAGCTTTGGTCCCCCATGGCAAGGAGTCTTTGGAAAAGGGCCCCGCAGGACAGTCGACCAGGTGAAGTCATCACTGCGGAAATGTTCCACAAAAGGAAAGACGTGATTACGATCAAAAAAAGCGCTACAGTTTTCAGGTTCCTACAGAACTGGGCCTTATATAGTAGGTCCGTAGAAGGGGTCTCACGAGTACACTTGAGCGTGTTCATGGCACGTTCGCATTGAGAGCCCAAAGTGTCGACAACTGGAATGAAAGAAACTCGAGTGGACATTAAACGTCATGAAATGTTCTCCATGATGAGCAGGGATTAGAGGTACTTATGCGGGCCTTTGGTAACTATGAATATAACCTGGATCTACCGCTTGGCTTGGCCTGCAAGCAAAAAAGAAAACAATTCTCCGCCCCTTAAATCCAAGACCGCATCTTAGAGGAAAGTAATGGCGGCAGTGTTTGGGGATGAGGATGGCGTTCTGCTGATTGATTGCCTACCAAAGCAAAAGCAAAGGACTATTATGTATAGCTTCTCCTTCGGTTACGTAAGCCAGTGAATGGAAAACGGCGAGGAAAATTAAGCAGAAAGATCTTGCTGTCCTATTACTCTGCCCCAGCCCACGCGTCCCATGTTGCACAAGATTCTGTACAATATTGCGTGTTCGCAGCTGCTAACCGACAAGACTATTCTCCGGACCTTGTCCCCTGTAACTCCCTTCTGTTCCGACATTAGAAGACGCACCTTCGAGGATAACGATTTCGCGATAATGATGACCTCAAGGAGGCCGCCGCTGAGCCCTATTTCCAAGGGTGCGACGAAAATTCATCGCTCCAGCAGTGAGAGAACGTTGGAAGTGATGCGCGAAATACGCTGCCGCTCGAGAAGACTGGGCTCAAAAAATAAAAAATTGCTCTTCGTCCTGAAGTGCTTGCTTATTATGTTATTCTTAAAATTTAATAAACGCCCTTCGTATGTGCTTCTCCTCGCAACACGTTCTATCAGCAGTTCCAGCAATCCTACAATGTCAAGTCACAAGGATTCCAAGAGTGCAGAAATTTTATACTTACGAAGCCGAATTATTAGTTTTTAAATGTGGAGTTCGGGGTGCTTTAAAAAATAAATAAAGTACGTACCCTGTACGTACAACGCACACTGTAGCCCAACTGTGCGCTATTTCACTCCATCGAACGTACCGAGGGTAGGGCTGACGAGCAACAACAGCGTCGGCGTCGCCAAATTTTAGAAGCGAACTCTCGCAAACTGGACGCTCGCCAAAACGAACCAAAAGCGGTCAAGTTGCAAGCACGCCAGGAACACAGAGCGGTCAGCGCTGCGTTTCATCCGCTCTTGACGAAGATTCCGTTTCGAATTATGTATGTGATGTGCCTTATTGCTTCTTTTTTTTTTTAACGAGTGCAACAGGCCTTAGACATGAAGGAAACCCGTGAAAGCTAGACGTCGGGCAATCAGAAGACGGAACGGACATCGCCACTTCCACCGTGTGCTTCGTTTCAGCGAGCTTTCTTTTACGTTTGGGCCGTGTGCCAACTGGAGCAGAGGTCTTACTTTGCAGCAGGTCGGCAAGCTCGGCTTTGGGCCGACGCGTGAGGATCTTCAGTTCAGAATTACAGACACGTAGAGTGTACAAGAACCTGCACTTACTCACTTTAACACAGGGTAGCCACTTCCTCAACCATACATCATTGCATGCTTTCGGCCTCCCTCGCGGAAACCGAGGGAAGGTTTCAACTTGTTTTTTTTTTTTTAAACCTCTTCAAGATTCTGAGCACATCGCATCTTCAGTGGTGTCACCATGCACGTGAATCATTGATCAAAACTTGAACAGGATTGCAAACGCACGGGAGAGCAGCTCGCACTTACAACGTGCTTGCTTTCGGGCTCTTGGCTCCCTGTTTTCCTTCCACGCTTCCGCTGGAATGTGTTCTCAGTGGGTGAAACGCAAATAAACCCAACAGGTCTTTGCATCGCGTACACGTAGGTGTCCAAGCAGCTGTTCGATCCGTTGCCAGCAGATGCAGAGGACTACTGCTTCGCCCGCGCAGACACCGGGGGCACACGACGGTCAGAGAACACTGGGGCGACGCCCATCGTGAAGCGCATGTCTATCCTTGTGCCGGCAAAACGATTTGAGCTTTATTTAGTGGCTTTTGTCGCAACATCCTGAATAATATCGTTAGTTTTCGGAAAGGGATTATCGTTTTCACGGCGATCGGGCGCTTTCTTTCGGTGCAGTAGTTAGGAAACGCAAGATATTGAGCTTCATGCCAGTGGATGACGGAGAGCGCGCCAGTCAGGGACGACACCGTGGAGGTACTCTATACGCGCGTCATCTGCCGCCCGCTTCCACGCGCTTCTCATGTCCGTCTTCCTTCTCTTCTCTCCCTCGCTTCTATCCTTCTTTCCCTTCCAAAAGCACGCGGCAGGCGAAACCTCCTGGCATTTCTTGTCTTGAGCCTCTCTTTTTTGACATCTATTTGCAAAGATGGGGAGAGCTGACTGGTGTCGTTTCCCATCGCCTTTGGTCTCACCGCCGCCTGAAGTTAAATCTCTATCAGTTGAAGAAACTTCGCATCGCCCGCAGCTTATGTCAGAAGCCATTGCAAACTTCTTTTGGCCAACGCACGTGCGGCGCCTGATGCCCTGTTCCTGCAGCGTGTGCCCTTTGGAGTCTCCCTGGGCGACGGTCAAGTTAAGCAACAATCTTGCCGCCAGCGGTGTCGCAGAATCGATGGCAGCTATCACAGGCATTTCACATGCATAGTCGCTCTGAGTTTTGACTGCAACGTCACACCGACGGCCCGTGCATAGATAGGAGCTGATTCAGGTAACTAATGACTTCCAACGAAACGGGTAAAAGTTATAGCAACGCAAAGTACGATGCAGCTCATCGACTATATACTGTTCCGCTGTTCATCATTAGATCGCATGCAACTAACCGTTCCCATTTCTGGAAGAGAGATATTGCTCGGTAACAATGCCAAAATGAGGAGAGGGAAATCATTTCCAAGCTTTACACTATATCACCCACTGGATCCCAGGCATTTGCGTTAGAATATATCCTTAGCAGAAAAAAAAGCATTAATAACATCTGGCCTGCGAAAGAAACTGCATTCCCTCGCAGCCTTTGACAGCTTGTGAACGAAAACTGCTATTCATAACACTAGCTTGAGATGAACGAATTGAAGCTCCATACTCTCAGGGGCACTCAAGGCGAGATTAAATTTGGCATTTTCGTGGGACTGCTGAGATTAAATCTTTCAAACCCCAACGCAGCACCGTATGAGCAAGCATATTTAAGTTAACCTCGTCAAAGGCTAGCTCCGATAGAGTAATTAGGCAGTTAATCTTGCATAGTTTTAAATAATCTGAAGTGTGGTTTATTGGGCCGGCCGGCTCACTATCGTGCAGGAGGACTGCTCCTTGTAACCCGGTCTCTCGCCTCGCTGCTTCATCGATTACCTGCGGAAGGGTCTTAGTCGCCGGCGCTTCCCACGGCCCAATAAACCACTCTTCAAATCCGTTATTTCGCATTTTCTTCCCTCTCATAATTAACATCCTCAAACGCGTACTTTGAATACTGCTTGAAAACCAGCTGCGCGATCGGCCTTTTGCGGAATCCAAAATCCTGGGACCTTTGCTTCCCCTCTCGTCGGCCCAGAAGGTCACCAGGAAGCTTCCTCAGTGTATGTGAACACAACAGTCTTTACTTCCGGCTGTGACACACACTGTTTTTCTCTAGTTAATCTTTAGCACTCAGCTGGCTCATATTAGCCAAATAGGCGAATAACGCATGGCAGCCTCTGGATAGTGTTTCCTACCTTCCCTTTCGTCTGTCTTTCATTCTATACTTCAACGGCTGTAGCGTTGGCTTCTCATGCATAAGGTAAAAAAAAATCTTTAATGCAAATTAGTGATTCAGTGGAGAATTAAAGTAGCTTGTTTATTAGCCATTAGTTCCTGAAAGCACTCGAAGAAACCACAAATCAAGGCCTCATACACGAATGTCACGTGCTTGCGGGGAATAATGAAGTTACGCAGCACAACAGCGTGCGCAAGAAAAAGAGTTAACGTTGTGCTTCATACGCGTGTATTGTATTTGGCAGTGTACCTCCATAAAGAGAGCGGCTGTCTGTTCCGAAAATGCTGAAAAGATAAGTATTGCAACTCAGTATAGCTCTGGCAATGCCATTAGCGGTTAGTCATGTGCTGTAAGTGCATGACCGATTGTTTATTGTACTATATACTTAGACTTTCATCCTTCTGCAGCACCTCGGAAAAATCTTCTTACATAACCAAGGTAAAGCTCGTGCATGTTATAGCTCTAAATCGCTTTTTTTTTCTGCAGTTGTGAAACTTGGAGGATAATGCCCACGTCAAGTCACATCATATGGATCTCAATGGCCAATCAGTGCGTGTGTCTGTGTTTACAAGATTAGCAAAGGGTCCCTGAGCCTTGAAGGAGATCAATTAGACCCCGCTCCCCCCGCCCCCCTTCCCCCTGAGTTCATAATTTGCGGAAGGTGGGGAGGAGTTGCATCACACATCTAAATAACTTGGTAGTTTCACAGTGCACACCGAGTCGATGGCTTAGTGGCGCAATATCCATCTCGTACGTGGAGGTTGCATGTGCTTGGTGTAATGTATAGTTACGTATGCAATGCATCGCAGTGAAAAACTTTGAGTACTGGCTACTGTATACCGCTGCAGAATCCAATGTTTCGCATTCAAAGTACAGCTATAGCACTCTGAACACGGTAACATTTGGGTAACCTTTGTAAAGGTGCACATTTTCACATTGAAGTATACCTATAATTTAAAGGTTACACAATGTAACCTTTCCACGTTTAACCTTTGTAAAAGTTACAAATGGTAAAGGTTACTTCTTTTTATGGACAGGTTACGCAACCTTTTTAGCGCTGTAACCTTTACAAAGGTATACATCATTGAGTTAGGCATAGGTTACATGCTACAAAATGTGTAACCTTTGTCCTCCACAATGGCTGGCCTAAAAACGGCAAAAATATCCTTGCAACTTGCTGAAGGTGATGAAGTACAGAGCTCTGCTGGAATTCGATTTGTATGGAACAAAAATTGGCCAAACAAGAGAATAGTTTAGAAAGGAGAAAAATGACAAACATCGGTATATGACAGTCAAATTGTTCATTGACTCCAGCATCTTCAAGAGCGACACACGCCTGCTAATCAAACGGAGAAATAAGTGATCAGAGGGCTGGTAAGCGCAAGTGCGCGAATTGTTTCAAAGCAAAATTAAGTGCCAGCGGCGAAGTGCGTCACCCGCGCCTGGCTGCACGCGTGCGTCTGGGACAGAGTCGACTTTCTGCGAAGCGCCGGTGGTATTTACCGACGCAAGAAGGAGCCACGCCGTCACTACAGCACGCCCGCTGGATCACGTGCGATGCTCCTGTGTCTAAATTGGCTATTTTTGACAAAATTTGATGTTTGTTTGCTGCGCGAACTAATGCATGACGCAATTCGCCACCGGCACTTCGCTACCTTACACAAAAACATCACGTCTGCTTGCGCTAATGTGTAGCCCGCTAGCGTCTGACTAGCAGACAAGCGGCGCGCTATAGTTGCCTTTTTAGCTGCGGCGTGATTTATTCCAGCCACGTCTGCACGTGATGATTACCTTTGTTTCATGAACACTTGAACTGCGCCGTAATTAATAGCGATTAAATATTACGACCTTAAACCTGATTGTAAATAACATGCAAGATAAGCTTCTACAAGCATCACGACTTAAAGGAAAGGAAGAGAGAACGAAGGGACGGATAACTGAGTTAAGGCTTACCTGTGTCGTCTTGCTTGTTTTCGTCCCAGGTTTTCCATTCCACGCCTTCCTTTCCACGGTTTTGCATTGCGCAGCCAACTATCCTATTTCTCGATTTCTCAATATTCTTCCTTCTTTTTGGATTTAAAGCATATTGGCTCTAACTGGTATGACGTTCATTGCAATTACTTCTTAACTCAGTCAAAATTCTTGTTAACTGGTATGTATTTTACTATTTTGGTTCTTAATGCGCGTTTTTATGTTGTAATGGTGTAATTCCTTTGATCATTGACTGACAGTTAAAATTGCATGATATTGCAATTTCTGTTGCGAGCCCTGATGGGATTGACTGTGTCAAATAAATAAATCAATAATCTGTCGCCTTCCGGCGTCATTGCCTGCACTGAAATTAAGCGCTGTTGGAAGAAATCTTTTTTTTTTTTCAAGAAAAAAAGGCCTTCCTCGCGAGACAAGTTCCCGGTAATAGTATCCGCTGCCCTGAAAAACCGTCTCCCTGGCTTTGCGTTGGCATGTCAGTAATGGCGTCATTTTGACCGCCAATTTACGGAGTTTATCTTTGATTTATCGCGTTTATTGCCCGTTTATCTTTATGCGTTCATAGCACTATTACAGTCTTTTCTCACGCTGCCTTTATACTGCTCGCGCGCTATCGGGGTGCTCATAAATCGGTTGCAGACGTAGGTTGCGACGTTTTCATTACCGAGTTCGCTGCTGGCGAAACGCCAATTGCTAGTCTTTTCTTCCTGTTCTTTTTTTTTCAGTGCTGTCCAAATTAGCACTTAGCTCTGGCGATCATTGCACGCTCTGGAGTAACATCATCACTTGGCCTAACGATGTATCGCCCGCGCAATATGCGGCACGTAATTGGCCTGGAATATGCGCTTTCTTGTTCTGTTTTGTTTTTTTGTCAGGCGCATTTATCTTTCTACTTGGTACTCACTCGGTTTTTCCTACGGCATGCGCAGTCCTGATTAGTTTATACCATACACAATTTTTTATCGCACGTCGAAGTGCCTGCATTGCTGGGTATATTCTTTCCCTCTAGTCTCCATAGAAAATCTATTGTCACGACAAGAAACCCGAGTCACAGTCACAGTGACCTAGAAAGCTCGCAGAATAAATGCGCAAAGTTTTACTCAGTTAGGTGAGGTTGTTTTCCGCTGTTGGCCTCTCACACGCACCTCAAGCGGAACTCCACTTTTCCGGCTCGCCCTTTGCGTCGAGGAAGAAGTGAATAGACCAAATAGTTTGGTTCCGCCTTGGCTTGGGCACTGTGGGAACGGGAAAGCTATCCCTGCGGAAGGCAGCCGCAAATTACGTTTAGTGAAAATGCCGGCGCCGGAACTAAACCGTATAATTTGCCCGGCAGTCAAGTAAATGTTCACTACGCTAAGCGTTTTAAAGCGTTGAAAATTACCGCTGAAACGATCGCGTCCGCACACGCCGACGGCCGCGCATTTCGCAACCGCAGCGGCACGTGCGTAATGTGAACTTCACGAAATGATTCCTCACACGCTTCTCTGCATTCTATGTGAGCAAGCGTGCTCCGCGCACTCGAGCATTCCTCGAGATCTCGTGATAAATTTCGATAGCCAGTTAAAAGTGATATTCTACTTGCCGCCTAATACCTCCTGAAATTTTCTTACTCCTGAAAGGAGTAAACTTGCGTTGCACCGAGGGCTCTTGAAGAACGCTATACACCTGGCCGCAGTGTATAGTACGAAAATGTGGTTTTCAAACCCTGCTTGTACAACGCGTGTGAAATAACCCATGTCCTATGCCTGTTTTCAGTGCGTCTTCAAGTGAACCAAACATCTCGTTCAACCCCTCGCTGTTAGAAAGATAACTCGCATCCTTGTCGAACCCCAATGGGTACGGAACTCCCTTGGACGTTCATAGGTGTTTTAATGTCCATTGGGTCTAATCGTCTGTCTCCAGTATATTGGGCGCAGAAAACCTTGTGCAAAGCGAAAAGTTCTTCAGTTTCTTTACTTGCTCTCCTTGATCACTTGAGAATTAGCCTAATCTGTATCGCAGCTACTCTTTTGGGTCTTTCAATATTAAGCGTCTTGTACAAGCTGTAATGTATTTTGCCGAGTACGGCTGTGAACCATAGACGCTGACGTTGTAGAGATTGGGTCGGGTGCACCGAAAAAGGACGGGGTATCTCGGGGTAGGAATCGCTCTCTAGTGCGATGGAGAAAGCGAGGCCAATGGAGATGGTGGCGCTTGATTTGGATCTTGTCGCCCCACTTT
The DNA here is from genome assembly GCF_052857255.1 of Amblyomma americanum. Lineage (NCBI taxonomy): Eukaryota > Metazoa > Arthropoda > Arachnida > Ixodida > Ixodidae > Amblyomma > Amblyomma americanum. The sequence goes on from NC_135497.1 coordinate 179,031,675, forward strand.
GAGATTAGGCCCTCAGTCTCGCCCGGCCACGTGCACTGACTGGGGAAACCTAGATGGAGACAGCTTTGTGCCCGGCCTAAGGAAAGAATGAAGTTGCTGTTCTCTTGCGGGCCCGCTTAGGGAAGGGCGCAGGACCACGAACTAAAAGGCAGCTGCAAAGTGGCCTTAGAGGAAGAAGCTGGACGGTGTAATGTTCTGCTTCATGATAAAAATCTGTTTCTGTAGGCCGTTTCAGAGCGTTAAACACTCAGATAAAAAGCGCACTGAGAAAATGGGAATCTTACATAGACCCAGACATTGTTTAAAAGGGCGAATAGCTTTATCGCAGCCTTCAAGGTAAACCAATGCCAGCTGACCTGTCTATGCTTTCGTAACGCCGTGAGAGCTTGTGCCTACTGCGCGATATCCATAATCGAATATGTGAAAAAATTTGCTCATTTTTTAATAAGCAAATAGCTCCAAGCGGTTTTAAAACACGCTGCTAAATGTAACACGGCTAATAGTGCGCCCCCCGAGATAGCGACACCGGTAAAGCATACTAAGCGACGCTTCGCATTTCGCTGCTTGACGATGTCGTACCAGTAGCCAAGAGCTCACTTCGGCTCGAGCACATATCCTATAGCTTCTATACACCCTCGCTTTTAAGGCACACAATTTCCAGCGCTTGCCCCGAGCATACTCAGCGGATGAGTGATATGATCCCATTCTGTGCCAACCTTTTCTCATTTTAAAAGCTGTAGCTGAACATTACAATCCTGGCACAGCCCCTCTCTTCCTGGAAGAAGTCCCCGTGCGTTTTGTCGTTGGTAAAATTCCTTTTAGCGCCCTTTTGGCGACCCACAGTATGAGTGACCAAATTTAAAAAAAGCAAAAAAGTCATTCAGTAAAATGAACAAAGCCCGACAGTAGCTGACTTCAGAAAAGCGGGGCTCAGTGTTCCTCGTAAGTGTGGTCACCACCGTCTTCTGCGGAAAACTTCGAACGTAAATTACTTCTTCATGGCTTCAACATCGTGAGATGGTTTTGCATAATGTATGCTCAGAAAGAACTTTATTCTGCTCTTTTAACCGCTTTGTGTTGCTTATGACAGATAGAAATCAAGAAATGGTAGAAATGTGTGACACTTAAATAAACCAGAGAAGAGGAACTGACTCCGCCGAGTTCTTTTTTTTTATTATTTAAGCTAACAGTAAGCGCTTGGTGACTAAGAAGTGGATTCTTGGGATGCGCGTATTTTCTGGCAGTTTAATAATCCCCCTTTAAAACGGCGAGTTCCGTTTACCAATATGTTTCGTAAAGTAGTCGCAACGCTTTGTCCGTTGCAAAGCGGAAGATTTTAACATTACAAATCGCGCACAAGAAAAAAAGTATCGTATTGCTGCAACAATAGCTGCAAAACGGGTTTTATTTTCAATGTGAGTGGCCAGCCGTTACGCGCTGAAATATGATATTGCATTTCATGTTTATTATGAAAACCACCGAAGCGCATGGCGGCTTATTGCTTCTCAATGTCTCTGTGTTCCGCCACTTTGAGGGTAGCGGAAAAACCGATAAATATATGCGCATATTTGGTGAGCATACGAAATGACGAAACAAAGACCTCCATTGTGGCTTTAAATCCAACTTCGTCCGGTCGACTAAAAAACTGCGCGATGGTGATGTAAACGACGGGATTTTGCACAATCGAATGCTGCAGTAGTGAGAGCGCAATTTTCGCAATTACTTTCTCCTCAGTGTCGTCAGCTTTCAGTGAAACTATTGTAGTACTTCTAGATATGTAGAGAAAGAAATTAATCGACTTTGGGATCCAGACGATCCCGTAAATTAAGCGAGAATCTTAAAAGACGACCAGACTTGCAAGCACGGCTCTATGCGTCCAGTCCTATAGTTTAGATAGAAAGTGATTGCGGGAGTGAAAATCCTAAACAAAGACAGCTTTTTCCTAGGACTTTGCAAGCGCGGTCACAAAAATGTGAAGTTCTACAGGATTGAGACTGAGTGCACAGTTTTCACCGGCGAACTGCACGCATTTCGATAGCCTAGCGATTTCAGAAAGCGTATATGCATGAAACGGTCTCAGTATCTGCGGTCTCATTGCTAACAAAATGAATATGAAACGACGGCGCAGGGAAGAAGACTCGCAACTCTCTAAGGCTCGAAACCATCCAGAGGAAGGCCAACACTTCACGAACCCGCCGCGCATTCCATACTTCCGGTTTTTAAGACTTGAGAATCTCCCATAGGAATGAACTGAAAGCGGTGGTTACTTTCGCATCCTGGGAGTGGTGGTGCAAACCTTGGCTACAGAAAGTTGGTTTAACAGTACCTCGTGCGGGGCTAGGTGGCGTAACATTGTGTAACAAAAGATAAAAAACAGCGCTAATTTTGACACAAACCACACATAAAGACCAGACAGGACGGGCGCGCGTCCTGCCTGGTCTTTCTGTGTGGTTCGTGTCAAAGTTAGCGCTGTTTTTTATCTCTTGGCTACAGAAGCCCCTGTTCCGTTCTTTCTTAAATAGCATAGTGCTTCACACCGGACGGTCTGCGTTTTGCAAATGGCTCTTCCACGGGTTCCAGAAAGTACCAAATTCATTCTGTAACCTTGGTCTTATTTCTGTTAGAACGTAAATAGATGGAGATGACTACAAGCTGCTGATGTCTTTCACTGGCAGTTTGCGAAAGGAGACAAATGTGTTGGCTAGGTTTCAAAAGCATATCCCTCCCCTTCACCCCCTTCCCGAAAGGTTAAAATTTGGAATCACCCTTTTCGCCGATTCCGCTCTGATGACACCAGGTTGCTTGATGGAATCACATCCAGCTAATACGCACTCATGGGTTTCTTCCGTGGCACTACTAGAGAGGATAGCGCTATTTCTTTCCAAACACTTCTCGCCCAGCACGGCCTGGTGTGGTTAGCAGTCTGCACAAATCGGCCAACAGAGACGCAGGAACTTTCTATAATAGCCAGCCATTCTTACCTCCCTCGAAACAATGAAAAAAAAAAACGCAAGCGGCCATAAAACCGAGTACTGGTGGGGATGAATTTACACGTACACTGTCTTTTCTTGTGGAACAATGGCAAGGTGCAATAAGCCGTGTGGTCGGCGACCTTGGGCGGCGGCTTTGTGCCGCAATTATTATTGCTGCGGCGGCTGCATTCTCTACCTTTGCGCAAGGCGCGCCACGTCGAGGAGCTGCCAGACTTTTCCATTTCGACACACGTACGACACTGGGAGCTCGTCGACGAGCAGTGCGCGTATATAGAAGTCTCCGCGACCCTCCGAGCGAGTGCTTTCGACGTTGGAGAAGGGATCATTCAGGCAGAATGACACACGGGAGCGCACGTGGCCTTGGATAAGGCACCCACTATGCCAATGCTTTCTGCCTCACTCCTACCTCCATTTCTCTTTGCCGTGCACTTTCACAAATATCGGTGATTCAATTCAATTCAATTCAATTCTTTATTTTTCCAGAAATAATAGATCATGGAAAGGGTCAAGAGCTAAAAGCTGTCTCGACAGCTTGACTAGGCCCATGACCCCTTCTACAAGGCAGTAGTGGTTTACAGCAACAGGTAGTGTCCATATTAATTGACATCAAGAAATGCAAATAACAATGAGCTATACAATAGCAGAAATGCAATTAAATTATGAACTAACCAGCATATGATTTCAAAATGTGTCTACAATAACTGTACTTAAAGTTTTGAACACAGCACAATACCAACAAGAGAAGTTAAGCAGACAGAAATATAAAGAAAAATAGAATACATACATGATTTACTCGTGAACGATATCGGATAACTGCTGGCGCGCCCCATGCCAAAGTTGATCTTCCAGACTGTTCATTATTCCTGTCGTTTTCGTTCTTGCAGCAAAATCACGACGCGGACTGCTGCTTACGCGGCGGGAAATGTACACGGTTTGTATACACTTGCAGGTGCTGAACTATGGGGCAGAAACTTGTGCACTCATGCGTAAATTTCCCTTGTGAAACCAAGTAGGAAATTGGGTGGTTTTCTATTGGCTGCTTGGAACGCCCCTGCGAGAAAAAAAAAAGTGCCCTGTCCGCTATGCTTGGGCGGCAATACGATTCAGGTGCTGTAGTCTTAGGCTGTGCGCTATTGGAGGAGGTCAGCCAAGGACACCTTAGTCTTTCTAAATCCATTTTTCACAAGGCACGTTTAATTGGTTCTGCAAAATCACACTTAGAACGCATTTTATGGCCGTGCTTCGAGGAAAGCTGGAGGTGCAGTATTGTGGTATTGAATGCATTGTCGCTTGACCTACGTTGGTCCCTCGGTGGTAAATTTGGTGTGTGGTATACGCTCTTTTAGGGGCTTATCTTGTCAGGTTGGGCGGAAAACAAGGACAAAATTCTATCTGTAAGAAGAAATTTGTCTTATGTTAATAAGTACATAGCCAGAAGGACAGGCCAATAAGTGATCTGTGCATTGGTGCAATTTGTAAGCTTTGTAATGTACGTCGGACGCTGGTTCTCAAGAGTTTGAGGAAAATGTAAAGTACTGCTAAAAAACAAATTCGGGAGACACTTAAGCTCCGCCTTAATGGTATGACGCGATAGCGTTAGTGGGCCCCTTCAGCAGCCTGGGGTCCTCTTTGCATATCACTTCGCAGACACAGGCCCTGTTATTTACTTTATTTCATTTTTATTATTTTTTAATTTAATACAAGACACACAGAGCCTACTTTTAACCAAGTAGAACGAAACTGCCTCAATGGCTGGGCTACGGGTAGCGTGTCTGACTCGCCCCCCAAGGTCACAGGTTCGATTGCTATCTGATTACCCCATTTTTCTTTGCAGCGCAGTTAATTCCCTTAACATTCTTTCACGCCATATTGACGTTTCAGTCAAGTTACAATCTTATGAACGCAGTTTATATAATGTTTCAATCACTTCAATTCCGTGTGACGTCACGGCCCTCATGATCAAGCCTGATTTTCTCGACACGCGAATTACACGCCGAGATCTTCGCTGAATGGGGCCCTTAACGCTATCGCGTTGAAAATTATCAGCCTCCACATGCTTCTCACTAAATAATCGAAAAAATTTGCTTACAAAAGGCATCTTTATCCAGGGGGATTGGAAGTTATATTTGCCTATTTTCTGCAAAGAGAGAGGAAAATAAAATTTTATTTAAATCTTGGGTTATCAAAGACCTTGCGTCCAAGGTCATTTTTTCTTTGGTTTTTATCTCCGTGTGATTTTAATGCCCGATCATTTAAAAAGTTTAGTGTATATACCGTTTCTTGTCTGTGATGTGTTGCTCGTTAACAGCTGCTTACTATACCTGTGTCTTTGCTGGCTATGCTGAAGTATCGCCTATACAGTGCAGTAGCTGGGCTTTCTTTCTACGCCATTTATCGGGATACGCCCAGGCTTGAACGTACGCTCTCCACGAGCGACACGTGTTTCTATGCGCTCAAGTCGGGGCGAGCGATTAAACATGAGAAAGGCAGCTTGTCTGGCTAGTGGCGTAAATGTATAGAACATACACAAACTACAAAACGCTTGGTTTCTTTTTTTACTTGCTGCCACTCTTTCCTGAATACGTGTGAGCAAAAGACTTTTTCTGTGCTAACATTACTGCATGACGAGCAGCCTGAAAACTAATTAATACGTTTACCGCATCGTTTGAAATTTCGTGTCACAACTTCTTTTACTTTGAAGCAACTTTTCTTTTTGATAGCTGTTTGTAACGAGGGCTGTCCTGTTTCGAAAGCTTTTACGAGCAGTTTCTGACTGGTATCACTTAAGTCCTTTTTAGTGAATGTCTTTTTGTGGATGTCTCTTGCGAAGTTTCTTCTGGATCTCTTTATAACGGTAAAGGAACGGAAATATATGAATGTCTTTTTGTGGATGTCTCTTGCGAAGTTTCTTCTGGATATCTTTATAACGGTAAAGGAACGGAAATATATGTTGTAAATGTACGTGTTGTGATTTATTTCCGAAGTCAGAACAGAGGCTCATTCAAATAAACTTCCATAAAAGCAGCAGTGATGCTGCCTGTCTCATTCTCGAAACCCGCTGTGCTTGGGCAGTCTGGTAGGGGATGAATGCCCACTGCCGTATGTTATGTTAATGTGTTTATTCTGCAAGTTGCAGAAGGGGTTATGGGACGAGGAGGGCGAAGAGCTATGTGGGGGCGAGTACAGGGACGCCAGGGACGAAAAACAGAAAGACGACGTAGGCGCCTCCGCAGTGTCGCTTAAAGGACAGACTAGTACTGTTTGTACAGGTGGCGGAGAAAACGATCGTTTCTAGGAATGTCAGACCACATTAGCAATAACAGACCTGCAGCCCACGGCGCAAGGATCTCGAGACCTCTGGAGGCGCACTGTTTGCGTTCAACGTCGCAATCTCACTCAGTGGCCAGCTGATGAGAGGCAAACGTGGGCAGACACTAAAGACAGCACATCGCAAGAAGCTTCGACATTTCACTTGCGCCAGCCATAAAACGAAAGCTTCTTTCCTCTCCTATTTCTTACAATATCCGAGGGTCATCAAACATGAACGCTTTAAATGCCAAACGTTCTTTTTCTTTTAGTTTTGTTTACTTCACAACTGTCCGCTCTGCAAAGTTTCGCGTGTTTTTTTAACGTCTCCTTTTATATTAACGCCCATTTTCCTGGGAGCGTACGCGCAGCTTCTCGCTGTGAGCGCCGTTGGTTTGATTCTCCACTATGGCAAGTCGTTTTTTCTCATAAATATTGATGGAGTAATTTCGGCGCAGCTCCAGAGCTCGCCCGTACTCCAGACGAACCAACCCAGCGATGGAGCGGCCTCGGCGGGCGGTATTGATCCGGACAATGGCTGCCAGGCGCCAGATGCGTAGAGGCAATAAGCTCACGTTGGCGCTGACAGCGCTGTCCGCCGGGACGATGACGCCCGCAGCCGACAATAACTGCGCAGAATAACTGCCGCTTCGGAAGACGCCGTTAGGTGTTGCATCTTTATAATCGCTGGGACAAGGGGGCCTAATTCAAAGAAGGGCGATGGTACAGGTGCGCATGCTCTTAGTAAAGGGACTCGCACCCTTGAAGCGGGAATAATAGCAGCGGCAAACTGGCTGGGGAGTAAAGCCGAGTGACTACGCATTTAAGTAAAGAGATCCGCACATCCCATTAGTACTCTTCGTGAGGCCGTACTCACTAACCCGAACGTAAGCCCAAACGCGTTGGATACTACGTTGGTGTATGAGACGAGAAGTATTCGCAGGGTTGAATTCAGACAAGCTGGGGATAAAAGTTTATGAAAAACAACTTAGTTGCCTCCGATTTGCTGGTGGCGTTGCCCTGCAAAGTAAATAAGGGTAGGAATCGTACCGCATCATTGCGCGCATGGATACTCGAAGCAGATTGGTAGGACTGAAAATTAATATGAAGAAAACTTAATGGCGGACAGGAAAAGCCCTATCCTTCCTATGTATTTTAGTGCATGCTTCGGTACACTTTTTTTCAACAATAGACGAATCAGCTACCTGTCTATATCCTTCTTTTCTTTGCTTTACGCTCTTTCGAATAAATCAAAGCTATACAACACTGTCGAAACACGAACTTCTTATTACTTTTTCCCTCGAGGACTACATTTAAAGCCACTTTTGGTGTTTTTTCTGACTGTAAAATCAAAACCGATCATTGCACATGCCTAATTTTGGTTCAGTATATTTCCATATGCTCGTATAAAATACAGCCAAAGAATTGGCCTTCTGCCTCGTACCGCTTTCAAGGTAATGATGCCGGCGTAACATAAAAGCTTTTTCGGGATAAAGGAGTTCAAAGTAAAAATAACTTTATTACGAAGTTTTTCGCTTTGCCAACATTCGCTGACTGTTTTATTCCAAAGCGCGACCTTCGTACTTAAACTCGTATTTGTGCCTCGTCTGTAGTCGTTTAGTTTCCCGGACTTTATTTTTTACCTCCTGTGCTGCTCAGCCAGCATAGCAAACTTGACGCCGGTCAATTTCTCTTAGCCGGCGGAAAGTATTGCGGCTTCATGTTAGCCCAAAAGCCTCTAGAACCCTGGATGTCGCTATGTTACCGCTGTTGAATATGATGAAACCATCTACAGTTGACATCCTTAGTGCCTCTGGTACTAGAGGCAATTTTTGGAGCTTGCGCCCAGACGATGTGAATGAAGGACTTAAATGCTATCACGGAGCCCAAGAGGTCCAAGATCGTTCCTAATTACATTTTTACTCCGACTGAATTACGAAACATTCAGTTCCGGTGAAAGAAATGTGCTTCAAATGGCCGGTAAAGACATCGCCTCCACAAAAATGTGGCCTGGCCGTCCGCCTTCTCCTTTTCAAAGGATGATACTGGAAAAGTTGCAGAAAAGAGTATCCTGTTAAAAATGAAGCAAAAGTGAAAATACTGTTTTTTGCATTTTTTGCTTATTCAACCCCGTTCAGCAGTCTGGGAAGGGACGAGCAGTTCATGATAGGCAGCGAGGTGCGGCAAGTGCTAGGAGAATCGATCCCAACCATGACAGCGATTAGCTACGAAAAAAAGAATGGGGAAGTGCATTTTGAAGGTGTCTTCAAGGTCGTCCTGTGTGGTTCTTCTCTCTTGTCCCGTCCTTTTTGCGCAGTTTTTATAGTTCGTATAATGCAAAGCAGCCTTCCAATATCCCTCAATAGGAAAGTATATCATAGTTGTATTTTTCCAGTGCTGAACTATGGGACAGAAACTTGGACCATGAGCATGGCCAAGGCATATGTAAGGAGGCGATAGATAACCGATGGTTCCTTACGATAACGGAGTGGATTCCAAGAGAAGGAAAAAGTAGCAAAGGGTGGCAGGTAGTCAGATGAGATAAGGGGCAGATGAGATTATAAAGTTTAGGAGTCTGGCTGCCACAAGTGGCGCCGTACAGGTTGGTTGGAAACTGATGGGAGAGTTCTCTGTTCTGTGTTGGACGTAGTTGAGGTTATTATGATGATGACGACGATGATTATGACGATGATTATTATGCTTATTATGACCATTATTACGAGTCTTCGAATGGATTATTCCTCGAAACTTCGAAGCTGACGCGCTAGACA
>NC_135497.1:179045744-179059191 GCF_052857255.1 Amblyomma americanum
GTATGCTCAGTCCTGATGTTTCTCGCGTGTTGTCGCGAGAGGAAAAAGAAGCGGTCTGGACCTTAATGTAGTTTGAATTTTGTGCAACTGGGTAAATACTACTGGTTTAGGGAATGGAGGAAGAGAATGGAGTGACGGCTGTTACTATGCAGGCAGGGAGGTTCGCTTCTGATGGCCTGGTGTAGCACGGTGTGCGCATCTGTGAAAACCTGGCGCAGATGGTGTCAGGGTGGTTGTTCGCGGTGAACGATAGTTCTGTCAAGGTTGCTGGCTGCATCGCTGCCCTTGCGAAAGCAGCTAGCCAGAAAGAGAAACCCTATTGCCGAACGTCATTTCCGGCGAAAATGCGAGCGTCGGCATAGTGCGTGAAATACTTGCTGTCGTTGTTGATGAATTTCCCCCGAAAAGGGCGCGCTACCAAACCCTGAGCTGCTTTCAGTTTGAAGCAGAGCAGCTTCTGAATATGGAGACTTTTTCTGATATGTCAGCAGTGCTCTTTGTGTATGTTAGGTATTGCTTTTATTACAAGGCCCCAGTCCGCAAAACGAACCCGCCTCTCATATCCCTACGCAACACTGCATATGACGTCACCTTGAGCGGTAGTGGTTTTGTTCACTGCATCAGAATAAATTTCATCCGATGTATGGCTGCAGCGGACGTCATCCTTCATTCTAATCTTTTTTTCTCGTATCCAGCCACAATTCCTCTCGTAAACTCGCCTCAAAATACCCCCAGGCGCTACTTCTCTTATTATCTCTGTGCACTGCTTCTTAATCACAAACGTTTACAGAGTCTTAATTTTTGGCTATTCGGTAGGGAACTCTGTATCGACTCACATAAAATATCATGGCAATGTGTCTAGGCAGAATCTTCCTGCTTTCACCAATTACTAGCATCGCACTTTCGTTATTTCAGGTCGAAACATTGTTTCATTGCAAGAAATCCGTAGCAAGCTAATATCCTACCACTGCAACATATCTTTGTGTAGTATTTTGGGACCCAGGTTTGCAGTGACAACAGAAATACTTCTAGTAACAACAAATTATTCTGCAGTATTCCGCAGTTCCTTGTTGTAGCGACACAGCCAGTTGTATCGTGACAACAGGTGACTTCGTAATTCTACAGACAAATTTATCTATAAGCAAGGCCAACGATTTTTTTTTTTTTACTTGGCGATCGCATGAAGCCTTTCACAAGGCGAAAAGCCCTCCGGTGCTAAACCACAGAACTAGCACCTGTAATATAAGCCTATTTAATAAAGTGTTAATTTTTAAGTTTTTGCAAATAAAACTGAGAATTACGCGAAGCCCAGGAATATATCACTCAGGAAATTGGGCACTTAACATATATGCGATAAACAATGTCAAAATATCTATTAATAGACTTTTACAGTATGAAATTGCCCTGTAAGCGACGAAGTGTCCTGTAGTTGAAGGCTGTGCACGCATTAGCTTTGACAATCTGGCGTTCTTTAACTTGCATCAACATCACTGTTCACGACCGCTCTCGCTTCCGCCCATCACCTGAACGAGGCCACCGCGGCCGGGTTTGAACTCGCGACTTCGTGCTCAGTCGCAGAACGCGACGGGCAACTTCATAGCTGAGATGCTGGCGATGGTGGCTATGATTCAGATTTGAAAGAAAGTCACGTTCCCGTCCACTCCATTTCGCAATGGTTTTGTAACCAACAAACGTGCTTCCGCATACCGAGGGTCATCAAATATTGCCACTTTATTGAACCATTATCGCAACCACAAGGCGGCGGATAGCTTGGCGTCGATCTGACGTAAGCGGGCGACACGCCGTAATACGCAACCCCGTGTCCCGACACGTCGGAGTTGATAACGCTTCATCTCAAGGTCTTCCGGAGGAAAGCTGTAGAGAGCAATTGCAGCTCGCAGCTTGCGACGCGAAGTGGAGCTTTATGGCGGTCTCCACGTTTTCGGTTGCGCAACTAAAGGCGAACGCTAGATTTCACGGGGTACCCCAAAGCACATCTCCTTTACGGGAGCAACTCGGAGTACAACGGCCTAAGCACGAATTTAAATATGCGTTCTTGCTCCTTACGGCCGCTTGGCCACAAACGTTAGAGCCACTGCTGTCACTTCTTCACCCAGGGGAAGGCAAAAATCTAGTACTATTTTGCCGTCTTACAGTGTGAGTTCAAGCCTTTTTCTTTTTATCATTTCATTCGGCATGGTTCCCTCGGATCCGTATGTTGTGTGGGATTTCCCGTCCCGAAGCTCCACAGGAGCCATAAGAGACGCCGTCCGCAGTGGAGGGCTTCGAATTAATTGCGATCGCCTGGGGTTCGCTGACGCGCACTAGTTGACATGGCGGAGAACTTGGACGGCTTTGGAATTTCGCCTCCATCGAGATGCGGCCGCCGTGGCTGGGACTTCGTCTAGCAACGTTGAGGTCAGCATCCGAACGCCAGGAGCCGCTGAGCCGCTGCGCCAGGTACCGTGGGATCCGTATAGTTTCATGCTCGGAGCGAATAATCGTACCAACGCGGAAGGAACCGCGGATATATCCCGTATGTGCGGTGCGTGCATAAGCCCCGTCGTCTTCTGTTTCATTCATGCGTGAACTCTTACAGGAATGGGGCACAATGGGACAGGACAGCGCCGCAACAGCTGTCCTGCCGACGAGCTCTTCTACGATTGTTTGCGCGCCTGGATTCGCGGCGTTGCTTCTACGTGAAAACGGCCAACTCCAGTTACCAACATGGCCATAAACAATGTGTCCATGGGCGTCCGGATTGGGAGGGGGGGGGGGGGGGTGCTGCACTGCCCTGGAAATTTGGACAAAATTTTTTTTCGCTCGAGCTAAAAAGTTGATTACCACATTCAGGTTCCTCATATCCGTAGAAGCGCCATTCATTATTGCGAGCAAACTTTGCACTCTGCACACTATGACGTAATCTTGCTGGTGATGGCACGGCAGTGAAAGAATGACAGGCTGAAGATAGCGAACAATTCTGAGAGGAACGCTTGAGGTTTTCTATCTTTAACTTCGAAATCTACGCAGTATTATCGCGATAACTTCCGTTTTCTCATAAATTGCCGGCTACATTTAGGAAAAAGTATAGACCGCCCCACTTAGTAAGAAAAGCGTGACACCTTCCCGTGGCATCACATTTGCTTGTAGACACTCCTTGCCGAAATGACGAAATTTCGACCACTCCGCCACCCAAACCAAGCCCATATAAATCCTCCCCTCAAGAAGCTTGTACGCTTGTAGTGCACTGAAAGCCGAGGCCAGTAGTGTCATTATGCGATCCCTTTCAACGAATTAAGATAGGACCATATCATTATTTTGGTCCCAGTCTCCAGATAAATGCAACCGCAACTAAATTTTGTGTATGGCTACCTATCAAAATAGGATAGTCAATTAAATAAGCTTTTTTATTTATGGAAAAGTGTAATTCGTAGGAGTCTGCTTTGCTTCATTTTCTGGTTATCAAAACGATTGTCAAGCGCTTCGGACTAACTTATACAGTGTAAACACCCACAGAGCCACACTGCCATGAAAACGGCTGCAGTGCGTCTGCGATATGATCTGCCGGAGAAAAAAGAAGGAGGCAACGTTTTTTTCTCATATACAAAAAGTGTTCGAGAGGAACACCAAAAATGGAGGCCCGCGCGTTTTTTCCGTACTGTAATGAAAACAGGTATAAAGGAACGGCGCAGCTAGGCTTCGGAGAGAACAAGTAAAAGCAAATGAAACGGCAAAGGAGGGGGAATGACGGCCATAAAACATAGCCGGCCCTCTTCGAGAACGGGCGCTGGAAAACGCCTGTCAGCGAAGAAGTGGCCGGATTCTTCTCGATTAAAAGCAAACTGGTTTATTTGAGCTTAAGGATACAGGGGTAAAACGAACTGGTTCATTAATACGTAGTAGGTTCGAAGGATCTGCAGAGCTGGGAGGACCGGAATGACGCGTCTCGTTTCGTCGGCGTCTCTCGTTCGTCTCCCAGGGAAAACGCTCTCCCTCGAAGCTTGGAGTCTCGCAGCGTGCCTGTCGACGGCTCGCGTTACGTCGTTGTTCTTCGCTTGCGTGATGCCGAAGCTTGGGAAATTTAGGAGTTCGGAGTACGGATGCGGGCGCGGGCAGCCCTCGTGAACGCGTGGTTTATGTGGCACGGAGTCGAATGTCTTGGGCCACGGGGTCTGTGTTTAGACAAGGTTCAGAATGGATGTGCAGCCGATCCCCAGTCAGCGTGGCTCGAAAACAGTCCCCCCAAGGCGTTGTTCCGCTCGGCGCTCACCTCGTGAGACAGAAAGAGAGCCGGATGAGGGGCGCCTCGTGGTCGCTGCGCAGGAGCGTTAAGTGTCTTCTGCTGGCGTGTTGTGTCCTCGTGGCGTGTAAGTAATGCGACCGCTAACACGGCCCCTCCAAAATATGCATCTGTCCTCAGGCGCACGTTGTTCATATCAGTTCCCCGGTGTCCAAGGCGCGTTCCTTGTACCTTCTTAGTTGTTCGATGTTCACAGTTTTCTCGTTTAACTTTCCAGGAATGTGAGGAATCCTGCTTATGACAGCGATGTTGGGACCAGTCAGTGCTGTTATTTCGAACGGGCCTTCGTATCTTGCATCCAATGTAGATCTTGCGCCGATTTCGAGAACGAGATCTCCACACTGGAAATGCGGCGTCTGGCGTCTTTCGTTGTAGCGTCTCGTCGTTTCTTCCTGGCTCTTCTCAAGAGAGTTTTTCATGTCCTGGCGTCCCTTCACCATTTCGTGCAGTCTTTGTGCGGCGTCTATTTCCTCCCCGATGGTTGCAATGTTCAGTTCTCCGGGCACCTTCGGGTCGTAGCCGTGCATGAGATAAAATGGACTTTGGCTACTGAGGCTGTGCTTTGTGACGTTGATACCGAACGTCGCCTTTGGCAGTTCCTTTTTCCAGGATTCAGAGTTGCTGATGACCTTTCGTAGCACTTGTTTTAGGGTTCCCACCATTCGTTCAATCAGTCCGTTTGACTGTGGCCAATACGGCGGAGAGTTTACGTGCTGAATTCCAAGTCTGTGGTCAACTTGAGCTGTTCGTTTGTTCACGAAGCCTCTCGCTTGATCCGTGATGATGATGCTGGGGACGCCGAATCGGTAATCCAACGGTTAGTGAGAAAATCTAAGTAGTGTGTCAAAGAGGTGCTTGGCACTACTACCGCGTCCATGTACCTTGTTGCGTGATCGATGCATACTAGGACATAACCTTCGTTTCCATTCAGGGGACCCATATGATCGAGAGAGATGACAACATTGGGCTCGCTCAGAATTTCTCTAGGGTTGAGGCACCCTTCGGTTCGTGTCGTTCGTGAGTTTACCGCCTGGCACGTGTGGCATGACTCGATGCAACGGCGGATGTCCTTCGCTATAGACGGCCACCAATACTTTCGTTGCACCAAGGTTTTCGTTTTCTCGCTTCCAAGGTGTCCGCTGTCGTCATGAAGCACCGCCATGACACTGCTTCGGAGTGCCGCGGGAACCACTACTCTTCTGCATACACGTCCTCTTTCGACCGATTTTTTTAGCACAATGTCGTCTTCAATTTCATAGCTTGAGTTGCTCGTTCCAGCTTCGGCGCAGAACTTTTGGCATTCGGTGTCACACTCTTGAAGTTCGCGTATGCGACTATGCTTGCTCACGATTACGGCGAGGCAGGCGAGATCGTTGCGGGTCACTTCGTTGTTGCTGGGTTCGTTTTCCACAGTTTGTCTCGAGAGAGCATCAGCTGCAGCATTATGTCGTCCTGGCCGGTGCTCGACGTCGTAGTCATACTCCGCGAGATCTAGAGTCCAACGTGCGAAGCGGCGGTTCGTCGCTCCCTTCTTCACTAGGTAGGACAGACTGAAGTTGTCTGTGTAGACTGTGAATCGCGGGCCTCCTCGCAGATAGATGGAAAACTTCTCCGTGATGGCCCAGTGCAGCGCCATACATTCGAGCATGTTCGAGTGCAGACCTCTTGTTATTTCTTCTGAACGTTAGTAACTGTGACCGTTGACACCCCGGCAAGTAACGACTGAGCCGCACTAATTAAAGCCAAACTGCTGGTAAGACTCGTTCGGGCGGCGGGGCCGCGCGCGCGGGAGCCTCACAAATGACGACGCTCTCTCGGTGGCTTTCACTTTCACACTGACTTTATTTACACTGGTCGAAGTTTGACACAAAACACATGAATACAAAAGGGAACAGTGGGAAAGGAAGAAAAGAAGGCATCCCGAGCGGTTGGCCTCGGGTAGTCGGGAGAAAGAGAGATAGAGAGAGCCACTTGTTACCTTTGTCAGACCCGGCGCGAGGGCGGGTGTCGCGTTGCCCCACGGTGAGCGTCTTTCTGCGTTCCGTCCCTTCGGGGCCGTCTCCTATTTTCCACATCCTCCCCCGCAATGAGCTATTTCGGCTCATTGTGCACTGTGTGACACGTCCCAACCTTGAAGTTCGAGAGGGAAAAGGGCTTGCACTGGTCGACGCATCTCCCCTCTGTTTGGGAGCACAATCTTGCAAGCGCGCACATTACCGTCCCTCCCTGGGAACGTCTCCTTGACTCTCGCCATCGGCCACATCTGGCGGGGCGTCCGTTCGTCGCCGAGCAGCACAATAGCGCCTTTCTGTATGCTTCGCTGCTCTGTAGGCCTGGTGAAACGAGCGGACCTCAGTTCTAAGAGATACTCCCGCCTCCACCGTCTCCAAAACAAATCCACAAGTGCGACGCGGTACTTTCATTTTCTTTGCAGCGTTCCACGCGTCGACTTCGCAGAAGTGGTCGCAGTCGTGGATGGCAAAGCTGTTAGCCGTCGTCCAACAAGGAAATGAGCGGGTGTTAGAAGAGCTGGCTCCCCAGCATACGAGTGGACATATGTGAGGGGGCGGGAATTTACGACCGCCTCGACCTCTGTGAGAACTGTGTGGAGGCTGTCGAAATCCAGGCTGCTTCTGCCGAGTGTTTTGCGAAGGCACGTTTTCGCGGTCCGAACCATTCTTTCCCAGAAGCCACCCCACCAGGCCGCTCTTTCCACAATGAAACTCCAGGACATTCGGTGCTCGATGAGATATGCCTGGACCTCTGTTTCCCTCCATGTCCGAAACATCACTTCAATGTCTTCTGACGCTCTTTTAAAGGTCAGAGCGCTATCAGAATAGATTAATTTTCTCATCCCGCGTCTAGAAACAAACCTTCTGAGAGCCTTCAGGAAAGAGTTGGATGTGAGGTCTCTCACGAGCTCGAGATGGACTGCTCTGGTTGTCGCGCATGTAAAGAGAGCGATGTACGCCATGCGAGTCACTCCATTTTCACTGCAGAATAGCGGCCCCGCAACGTCGACACCTGCGATCTGGAAGGGGTCAGCCTTGGTGACGCGTTCAGGTGGAAGAGGGGCTACGGGTTCAGCTGCGGGACGGCAACTTTGTATCTGGCATGGAACGCAGCGCCTGATCACCGACTTTATTGCTTGTCTTCCTCTCAGCACCCAGTAGCGCTCACGGAGGTGGCATAGGGTGTCTCGCACTCCAGCATGCAGCAAGCGCATGTGCTCGCGAGCGATGAGCAATAATGCGATCCGGTGTGCGCAAGAGATTACTACTGAATTTTTTTTGTTTCTTCCTCTTCGGCGCTATATTGGAGTCTACCGCCAACCCTGAGTAAACCATCAGCATCGAGGTAGGGGTTGAGAGCTAGGATGGGCGATCTCTTGTCGAGTGGAGTTGACAACTGAAGTGCGCCTATTTCCTTCGAGAAGCTTGTCATTTGAGACAGTCGAAGCCAGTAGTTCTCGGCCTCCGCCAGTTCTGGTGCTAACTCTCCTTCTCGTTTCAGTGAAGGGTTCCGAGAGTTATGCAGAAAGCGCTGAATCCAGGCTGTTACGCGAAGGACTCTGGTCAAGGAGCTGCTGTTTTCAATATCTAACCAAGGCTCCGATGCACTGCAGCTTACTGTATTGAGCACTTGCACGACTCTTTCCTCCTCTGCGCAAATCTTGCTATCGGTCTCTGGCAGAACAGTGGGGTACACTGTTGAAGTCTTCAGCCAATCAGGTCCGGTCCACCAGGTTTTACTGTCAATCAAGCTGGTGGCATTATGCCCCTTGTCAACAAGTCCGCGGGGTTTTCTTTTCCAGGCCAATGCCTCCAGACTAAAGATCCGTCAGAGATTGAACCTCTTGCACTCGGTTGGCAATGAAAGGTTTCCACCTCAGAGCAGAGCTCTTTATCCAGCTCAGAGCAACAGTCGAGTCACTCCAGCAATGGACTGAAAGAGCTGACACATTCATCTGCTGAATAAGCGTTTTGGCCAACCGAGCTCCAATTAGAGCCCCCCTTAGCTCCAACCGCGGCAATGACAAGCGCTTTAACGGAGCCACCCTTGACTTCGCCATCAAAAGGGATACAGTGAAGCTCCCGTCTTCATTTTTTGTCTTCACGTAAGCTACGGCACCGTAAGCTTTGGTGCTGGCATCACAGAAAACATGTAGCTCCGGCTCGGCATGCTCTCCCACCCAAGGCGATTTTGCGAGGTACCGAATTGCAGCGAAGCTCAGTAAGCTGCTGGCACCAACTGTTGCATTTCTCTAATACGTCTGTTGACAGCTTCTCATCCCAGTCTGTACCGCGCTCCCAAAGGGTTTGAAACAAAATCTTCGCTGTAGTGGAGATCGGGGCGAGGAAACCGAAAGGGTAGAAAATACGCGCTGACGCTTGTAGCAAAGATCTCTTCGTGTCCTGCCGCGTTCTCAAGAAATATATTAGGGTGTTCATCTCAAACACGAAGTCGTCAGCGTGAGGCCTCCATTCGACACCGAGGATATTTGTCGTCGTGAGCTCCGGCAAGCTGCCTCGTGCGTTATCACTTTCGAATATCATCGTTGCAAGCTCTGCCGCATTCGATCGCCACTTGCGCAGATGCATGCCGGCCTTGTTCATAATACACTGCGATTCTTCACAGATCAGCTCCGCCTCCTCTATGGTGTCAGCGCCCGTCACTAGATCGTCCACATACAGGTCATTTCTGAGTACATTCGCAGTGCTCGGATAAATGTCCTGCATGAACTCTATATGGTGTTTGAAAGTTGCCGCAAGCAAAAATGGACTCGATGTTGCTCCGAACGGCACTCTCGTCATACGGCACTCTTTTTGACAGGGGGCAGAGGTTTCGACTGCTTGGGCGCTCGTTCATACCACGGAAAACGCAGGGCGTCGCGGTCACTTTCGGCGAGCTGCACCTGGAGGAATGCCTTTTCTATGTCTGCCATGATAGCGATGCTGTGGGTTCGGAACCTGGTTAGGATGTCTGAGAGATTTGGATTCAAATTTGGTCCCGCAAACAGAACATCATTCAGCGAGAGCTGACCTTGTGCGCTCGAGGACGCGTCGAAAAGAACTCTCAGCCTGGTTGTCTCGCTTGTCGGTCTGACAACGCCTCGATGCGGGAGGTAATAAATAGGTCCCTTTGGGGGACTCACCATTTCCGTTGACCTCCTCAGCGTGTCCGGCAACCAGGTATTCTCGCAGCGCTTGGTCGTAAGCTTGCATGATGTCGTCACTTCTCATCAGCTTGGCTGTTAATGACCGAAGGCTCTGCGCAGCTACCCCTTTATTGTCAGCTAAATTTGAAGCATTGTGTTTCCAGGGCAGGGCCACCTGATAACGACCATCTCTGTAAGTGACGGTTTCTTGGAAGTCTTTAAGAACTTCGTCTTAATTGTTTGTGGCTTCTCTGTCGACTATCCCAAGGTGTTCCAGCCCCCAAAATGATTTCAGCTGTCTGGATAGGACGTCGTTGTCCTGTTAGGTGGTCACCAAGACGAGCATGACTCCGGTGGTTGTTGTCAAACACGTCGTCGCCATTGTTTTCGAAACTATACCTTGTAATGTCCACCCAAAGATGGTCTCCACGGCAACGAGCTTGTCGCTGACACGCTTGACTTTTCCGGTGGTTACGTCCCAGTATCGGTCTGCGCCAATCAAGATACAGACGCCGGTGTTCTGTCGATGGTCGCCAGGAGCCAGATCAGCGAGCTGGAACCCTTGGTCTGCAGCCAGACTGGTAGCGGAGGCGTCCAGTGGTTGTAGAAAGTCCCCGGAAATCTCAGGAACCTCGAGGGCCTCGACTCTAATTATGTTGTCGTTATGCCGGCTTCGTAGCCATAACTCGACTCTGTTGCACGTTTTCATGCTTGGCTTCGTTGTCCCAAAGGTGTGAATGGCGAGACGTTCTTCGCCCACCACTCGCAGCTTAAGACGCCGGGAAACTTCTTTTACGAAAGCCTGTTGGCTGCCACCGTCGAGCAGTATTCTAACCAAGGCGCGATTCTGTTTCGCTTCTGCCCAGGCTTGTGCTGTCTGCAGGAGCACGCTCGGAGTGGAGTTAGTCTGCGCCATCTGTAACGATGACTGCACGGTAGTCTCAAGAGGTGCAGGGACGTTTCTTGAATGAGATGGTGTCGGCCTGTATAACTCGCAGACGCCTGTAGCGTGCCGGGCGGAGCATTTCGCGCACTTAAGCCGCTTGGCTGATCGGCATTCGGTTGCCCGATGGTTCCTTTTCGCGCATTTGAAGCACCTTCTCTCTTTGGCCATGATTTCCCTCTTCATTTCTAGCGGAACGCAGACCACACAGTCCTGCGGAAGGTGATCTTCTGCACCACAAAATGAGCACTGCGACTCTCTGCCCTTTACAGCGAAGACGGCTGCGGAAGGCGTCTTTCCCTTTAGGCTTGAATCCCTCGGTTTGACAACAGTGCTCTGCGACTGGCGGCTGCTGTACTGTGCTCGTTCTCTGCTCTCCACTTCCATTCTTAAGAAATCTAGGAAATCTTGGAGTTCGTCTTGGGGACTGGCTTCAGCCGTAGCTTTCTTCCGGCAGTATTCAAGGCACAGCTGATCAGGAATGCTTTTCCTTAAGACAGTCAGCAACAGCACGCCACACGTACTCGATGTCACTCCCAGTGCCTCGAGGCTTCGGTCTCCCGACTGGATTTCATCATAAAGGGTCCTAAGCATTTCCGTGTCGTGGAGGTTGTGTACCGGGCGAACACCGAGCAACCGTGACATGTGTTCTTCGATTATGACGTCTTCTTTCCCGAATCTTTCCGTCAGGGTCTTGATCGCTACTGCGTAGTTTTCATTGCTTAGAGATAACCCTTCGATAGACGCGGCCGCCTTTCCTGTCAGGTGAGTAACTGTGACCGTTGACACCCCGGCGAGTAACGACTGAGCCGCACTAATTAAAGCCAAACTGCGCGTAAGACTCGTTCGGGCGGCGGGGGCCGCGCGCGCGGGAGCCTCACAAACGACGACGCTCTCTCGGTGGCTTTCACTTTCACACTGACTTTATTTACACTGGTCGAAGTTTCACACAAAACACATGAATACAAAAGGGAACAGTGGGAAAGGGAGAAAAGAAGGCATCCCGAGCGGTTGGCCTCGGGTAGTCGGGAGAAAGAGAGATAGAGAAAGCCACTTGTGACCTTGGTCATACCGGCGCGACGGCGGGGTGTGGCGTTGCCCCACGTTGAGCGTCTTTCTCCGTTCTGTCCCTTCGGGGCCGTCTCCTATTTTCCACACCTCTGTCATCCTTATTCAGAGATCGACTTGCGTATTCGATAACCCTTTCTCTTCGGTCTTGCGTTTAGGTCAGTATCGCTCCGAGCCCTGTCTGAGATGCGTCGACGTGCACTTGCGTTGGGCAGTCCGAACAAAAGTTTGCCTGTAGCGGGGGATTCTTTAGTGCGGTCTTGGTTTTGTCTACGATTTCCTGGTGCGCGCTCGTCCAGATGAATGGCGCATCCTTGGAGACTAGCTGACGCAGTGGATATGTGAGTTTCGAAAACTCGGGGATGAACTTGCGATAGTGATTTGCGAATTGCAGAAACGAGTATAACTTCTTGGCGTTTCTCTCAGGCTCAAACTTGTCTACGGCTGCGACTCTCGCTTCGTCCAAGGTTCGCCCGTCTGCGGAGATTACGTAGCCAAGGAATGAGATGTTGTCTCGCACAAACTGACATTTCTTGATGTCCATCTTAAGGTCGTTGATGACGACTCTTCTTAGTGCCTCGTCGAGCAGTGACAGTGCTTCTGGAACCGCAGCTGCTCCCTGGCCGACGTCGTCCATGTATGTGGATGTTCTTTTCAGGCCATCAAATGTGTCGCGCATGACTCTTTGCATGGTTTGGGGTGCCTTGCAATACCCAAAGGCCATTCGTAGGTATTCGTATTTTCCGTCCGGCGCGACGAAGGAAGTCTTGTGGATATCGTCAGGCTTTATTCGCACCGTGAGAAAGGCCGACTTCACGTCCAAGACGGCGAAGTACCTTGAGCCGTCACTCATGATGTCATCGATGACATCTTCCATAATTGGCTTCGGATACGGCGGATTTATGGTCTTTTCGTTCAGTTTTTCGGTAGTCATGAACCATCCGTCGAGACGTGGTCGGATGGTGTGGCTGATCCACCACAATGGTAGGAGCGCAGTACTGGCTCTGCAGCCAGTAGCCAGGTAGTCGTTGACTTGTTCCCTCATAAAGTGGCGGTCCGCAGGGCAAGATCTATACGGTCTTGACGCGACAGGAATGTCGTCCCTGAGTTCAATGCTGTGCTCCGCGTGATCGCAGAGCCCAAGTGCATCTGTCTTCGTCGTGAATGTTTTTTGATGGCGTTTCAAAATTGCGCGGATCTCATCACTTTCGTCAGCGTCTGCGTCACGGGTCATTTTGGATACAGCCTCTTCTACGAGATAAGCGAAATCTTTGTCTGGACCAGGGTCCTTTGAGTTCAACCTTACGAATCCGATGTCGCTTGTTGGAGTTTCATCAGGGGTCTTGCGATTGCTGAAGGCTGCTATTAACACCTCTCCAACACGGTTCGTATCGTGTGCGCCTGGCGCATGAGATGGTGACTCACTCACCGGTGGCTGTACAGGGACCAGGGTGACGTCGTTCGAGGGGTGGAACGTGACGTCGACGTTCGCGGCACGGCGCCAATCCGAACCCAGAATCAGGTTCATGGCACTCGGCAAGGGAGCGATCACGACCTCTTCGAGCCGCACGGTCGATGTTCCAACGGTCACTTCCAAGGTTGCCACGCGCGAAGGTCTGATGCATCGGTCGAGCACTTCTATCTTTTCGGGAGACGTCCAAGGTCGGGAGCGGACGTCGGGGCCCAAGGAGCTCTCGCTGAGGACGGACACGTTCAAGCCGCTGTCTATGCAGACTCTCACCGGTCGGTTTTCGACGAAGCCCTTCACGATGGGTAAGGTGCCGCCGTCGATTGCAGGAAACAGTTCGCTTGCCTGTTTGTCGGCCCGGTATTGAGTGTTTCGTTAGTTCTGGCTCCTCTGCGTCGCTCGGCACGGATCGCGGCTTCCGTTTTTGGTATTGTGCAATCTCTTGACAGGTGCCCAATATTGCCGCAGTTGAAGCAGGGTTTTGCTCGCACTAACCTTCCTGGTTCTCGC